>NC_043990.1:14439698-14659698 GCF_902150065.1 Myripristis murdjan
ACACACACACACACACAAACACACAGCTTGACAGTCTGTCCGTTGGGTGAAGAAGATTCATTTGGATTCTCATCTCCTCTCTCTCCTTCTCTTCCCTTCGTGTGCCCTCTCTTTTCACACTCGATCTCTACTTCGCTCTCCTTTTCTCTCTATTTCGTTCACTTTCTGCTTCTCTTTCACTCTCTCTCTTTCAGACACACACACACACACACACACACACACACACACACACACTCCCTTTCTCTGTGTCTTTCTCTCCATATCAGTGTGAGTGACAGTGGGTTGACCTCCTGGGTTGTCAGGGGAGGCTGCTGGACAGGCAGCCTGAAGAGAGGAGCCGTTCTCTGGGTGGGAGTCTGATGAGGCCTGGGAGGACCAACAGGAGCTCCTGGTTACCGCTTCTGCTTCGTCTGCGGACGATAAAACACATAACCTGCTGGCCAGCAGATGCTAAACCACAATGCAGTTTTGTCATTGTGTTAATTTGACCGAAAAGGTGCTCGTTATTCTCTTGCCATGCATGTGCTCGGCCAAAAATAAGAGAAACGAACCACTAAGCAACAAAATGGACCTGGGAATGTAAGGTACACTGCCAGTGGCTATTTTTAACTGCATTAGTGGTTTAGGGTGGATTTTTTTATTCAATTTATAATGTATGAACTGGAGCTGTTCTAATGCTGCTTGTAAAAATGTATGGATTTTTGACAATGTCATACAGGTAACACTTTCCCGTAAAACAAAATAAAATATTTACAGTGTTGTTGTTCACAACACATAAAATCAGCAAGAGGTCACAGAAACTATAATATCAAAGGCCTTTAGAGTTCACAGAGTGTATATTGCCAGAAAGTTTGGGTTTGGGTTATATCAAATATGCCCCATGATGAGGATTTAAAAGAGAACAGAGGTGCACATGTAGTTTCATAAGTTGAGTCTCGTGGATAAACATAAAGCAACACATTCTTGTTTTGACTTTTTGATATAAATCCCAAAGGTCAATACAAAGGTGACTTATGTCCTGTAATAACATGCAAGGCTCTGAGGTAAACTATGTTCAGTGTCTTCAAAGCAGACGGGGTAGCTTGTGAACACAAAATGTTTCCATAATGCAGACATAGACTGTACAGTGTTTTCTTGTATTATCAAAAACAAGCATGCTTTGTTTCTGTGGCGGCAGCAGATTTGGCTGCTATTTTCTGCCTCATTGTGTCCCAAAGCTCTTCCACTATCTCTCCATCTCTCACTTGTGCAATCTTCTCATAAGCCTCCGCTGGACAATTTAAAAACCGTCTGAGGTCTCCCATTTTCCCATCAGCCCCTGATGGCCTGACGGCAAAACAGAAAATGTGAGGACTTTGTCCCTAATGAAGACCGAGGCCTCCGCTCACACCAGTTCTGACTTGAAACAGCAGGAATACAAAAAATAAATAAATAAATAAATAAAGCTGTGAAAAAGCTGCCATTTTGCACAATACTTACCATCTTGTTAACTCTTAAGTTGGTACTTCTGTCCATGTCGCTGCATCTTAAATCACTGCAGCCAATGATGTACCTTATATAAAGCATTTCTGAATGTAGCATGGGGCATCAGTCTGCCACATGACATCAGGCTGCAGTCACCAACTATATCACTTTCATTAACAGAGCAGCATTTTAACACACATGCTCTGAAATACATGTTTACAGGCTATATAAAGGACATGACTGGCTGAAGTGCTTCAACACATAATATTACACTGTGTTATGATGTAATGAATGATTCTCTCTCTCTCTCTCTCTCTCTCTCTCTCTCTCTCTGTGTAAAATACCCTTGGTGGAAAACTCCACAGTGATCTTGTGAGCTGTTGTCCCGTTGTGCCTGAGTCTCCGCGCTGAACGGGAGAGCGGGTCTGCAGGATTTTTACAAAACACCAAAACACTTCAACAATAACAACAAATTGATCCCTGCAGCGCTTCTGAACTGGACACTGAAGCTACACTACAGTCAGCTGACATGTGACTGACACACAGAAAACAGGAAGCAGACAGAGGTCATATGGGGGTCAACAGAGGAGTGAGAGCTGTCTCGTGTGTGTGTGTGTGTGTGTGTGTGTGAGAGAGAGAGAGAGAGAGAGAGAGGGAGTGAGATGAGTGACAAGGCGATTGGATATAAATGGATTCCTTTCCTTTGGGAAGCTATTGTCTCCTCACTACCTCGAACACACACACACACACACACACACACACACACACGCGCATACACACACATAAATATGCACACACACACACACACACACACACGTGCGCGCACAGTGAGAACGAAGCAGGTGTTAAGTGTTGTTGAAGTTAGAACCTGCTGAGCATGACGGGAAATTGATTCAACCCCCTATACAACACACACACACACACACACACACACACACACACACACACACACACACACACACACACACCAATACCATCTCTGTCTCTCTTTCACCTACTTCATCTTTCACATACACACACACACACACACACACACTTTCCCTTATCTTTAAATGACTATTTTTGTCTTTCCTTTCCTTTCCTTTCCTTTCCTTTCCTTTCCTTTCCTTTCCTTCCTTCTCCTTCCCTTCCTTCTCCTTCCCTTTCCGTGCCACTGTTTACTATTTCTCTCTCTTCTTCCTCTCTTTGATATAGCTCAGACTGTGTGTGACAGATTTTACACACAGTATATCTGAGGCTGTAAGATATTTGTTTACATCAGTAAGTCATGTGGGACGTCAAACTCCTCAAATATGTGTGTGTGTGTGTGTGTGTGTGTGTGAACATAACCCACAATGTATCATTACATCTCCAGGATTTCCAGGGCTCATGTGAAGCCCTGGTCTTTCTCTTCTCACACCCACGCAGATTTATTTATTTTTATTTTTTTCTGTGAGAGAAAAAAAAAAAAAACACCACTTATGGCTGATAATGTTTTTCTGTAATCTCTCTCTTTCTCTAATGTGTCTTTTATTGCAGCAGTACAGAACAAAGCCCTCAGGCACCAAACACTCTCTCTCTCACTCTCACTCTCACACACACACGCACGCACGTACGTACGCACACACACACACACACACACACACACACACACACACACACACACACACACACACACACACACAGGCCACATACTGAAACATAATATGCTATGTTCGGCTTAACATTAACTGATCGCAGAGCATGTAGCTCACACTTAGATGCACATGCTCTCACACAATCTCACACACACACACACACACACACACACACACACATAAACCTGTAAACACACACACACACACACACATACTGCACACTGAATAGAGTGTAAACTGTTGATGGCATGAACTTAGTGTGTCAGTGCAACACTGTGTGGCAGCGGCTCAAACAGAACAATAACAGGCTGTGTGTTTCTCATCAGTTTTATGAGAGAAGAAGAAGAAGAAGAAGAAGAAGAAGAAGAAGAAGATATTTTACTATCAGCCGCTGGCGATGGCACCAGCAGACAGATGAAGAAGAGACACAGAAAGCAGAGGAGACAGAGAAACTAGACATCACAAATAGGGTAGAGAGAAACATAGCAAAGAGGTTCTGACTCTGTGTGTGTGTGTGTGTGTGTGTGTGGGCGCCCTGTTGCCAGTCTTATTAAAGTTGTATTGCATGGGGCTTTTAGAACATCGACCATCAGCCGAGCAACTTTAGCTAATAATTTTTTTAAAACCTCAGAGCTTTTGTGCTTGTTTGGGCTCCTCCCCTGTGTGTGTCCTCATCTGTGTGTGTGTGTGTGTGCGTGTGTGTGTGTGTGTGGGCAGTGTAACAGTTGGGAGTGTCGGTTTGTAT
This sequence comes from Myripristis murdjan, assembly GCF_902150065.1. NCBI lineage: Eukaryota > Metazoa > Chordata > Actinopteri > Holocentriformes > Holocentridae > Myripristis > Myripristis murdjan. Next base: position 14,443,524 of record NC_043990.1, read on the forward strand.
TTGTGTAAGATTCCCTGATCGTCCCGACCCTTCTTCACATTCTGCAGACACACACACACACACACACACACACACACACACACACACACAGATGAGGACAAAGTGCTTTATCTGGAGAAGTAAAAAAAAAAAAAAAAAAAAAAAATAGACCATGGACGACAAAGAGAGAGAGAGGGGCAGATGGGTAGAAGGAGAAGGAGAGCAGAAGCGTGTGAGCATTCTTCTACGTTTCAACACATAAACACACTTATAATGATTCATAACTGTTACACCACAGTAACTAATGTGCAAACACACAAAGAGAGGAAAGTAAGTAATTCAGCCGATGAAGCTGCAACTTGCTGGCTTATTTCACTTTCGCCACGACGCGTGACATTTTGGTTTCTGTCTCTCAAAACAATCCATTACTATAAATCAACGGATGAATGAAGTACAGTCACATAATAATAATAATCTAATCTAATAATCTCTGCTCCCTCCACATGCCTGTACTTACAATGTTCTACAATATTTACATACAGTGTGTACTGCAACACAGACAACCGTGCACTGTCTGCCTCAAGGTGACTGTGCTCACGATTGGCAATCAATGTTCTGCCTGGAGGATGGAGAAGGAGAAAGACAGAGAGAGAGAGAGAGAGAGAGAGAGAGAGAGGAATGAAGGAAAGAGAAGAAGTAAGAGGCCAAGAGGGAGAGGAGGAGAGAGAAAGAGAAAGCGAGAGGGAGGATGTGACGAAAGAGAGGACAGACCGATGTCATTCAAGCTTTTCTCCCCCCAAATAATCCCCGTTTTGTCCAAATTTAGTTGGAGGAGATGTAAAAATCCTTGAGAAAGTCTTTCTTTCTCTCCGGTTGAACGTCTCTCTTTTCTCTGTGTCTCCTCCACCTCTTCCTCCATCCTTTTCTGTCTGTCTCCTGTCCTCTTAGCCTTTTTCTCAGGGATGCAGGATAATGTCTACATCTCCATGCTGGACACAGCAGCCACGCTCCCACAGGACGCAGGACAACATGTTACATGCCTCTGTAAACACAAACACCAACATGAGAAAGTGTGCAGTTACGCGGATAAGTGCACATGCAACCAGACACGTGCACCCCCCAAAACTGTGCACATACATACATGCTTACACGCACATACATGCAGACACACATGCATACACCCATACATGCATGCATGAGGCACTGAGAGTCATACACACTCCTGCAGAGCCACAGAGCCCCAACACCTGCACTCACTCCCTGGTTTTGCACACTGCTTTCCTCAAGGGCAAAACACAGCAGGAAGCCTGAGATCTAATTAGCTAGTTAGCCTTTGGTTGAGTGTTTAAAGACCCCATCAAACAGAAATCTGAACTCAGCTCTTGACATTTTGCTCTGATAAAAAGGAAATATGGGCGGCTGTTATGCCAGAGAACAGTGGGGGAAAGCATCGTTTTGATGAATGCCTCCTAAATACAGCAGCTGCTGATTAAACAGTATCGCAGGAGGTGATAATAAAAAACACAGAGACAGGGATGAAGTATGGCTGCAGTCAAACCGATTTCATCGCTGCACTTGAACTAACTTACTGAGATAATTTTGCTTTCTTTTTTTTTTTAGTCCCTGGCATGCTAATCTGTCGTTAAGACAGAAGAAAACAGAACGTTATATTTATTACTGTACAAATGAGATGTCAAAATGTTCCAACCCAGAGTCTGGATGGAATATTTAGAGGCGGATAATTAGTGTTTTCAATGCCCCATAGCACAAAATGACTATAATACATCTGCAGGGGCCTGATGGTGTTGCTGATCAATACCAGTGACTAAACAATTACTTCACTTGATGCTTTCAAAACTCACCTTCCGGCCTGAGCTCTGTTTTGCAACAAAATCCTGCAACACAGTGTAAATTGAAGACTTTTCTAATTTCCTCCAGCCCCTTGCCACATTTTCCAATGCTCAGTGATGTGGGGGGTTATTCTGAAACCAAAACTTTAGCATTATTACAGTATGGTGTGTGTTGATATATTACCTCAATCACCTGCTGGATGCAAATTTTATGAGCTCGCTTATTCATTTGTGTCATGAACATGCAGTTAGATTTTTTTCTGTCGATCATGCCACCGTAGTTCAAGGGGGCGGGGAGGAAGGGCAGGGTGGAGCTGCGGGGCCAGACACCTGTTAGGAGGAGAGACTCGTCATTAATGCTGCTGGTGGCTGTAAAGGTCAGCGAAGGTCGTGAAGGTCACTCGGGGCTCCTTTAACTCTCCCCAAGCCGTTTATTACAGAGTCACTACTGTATGAGCACAAACACACCGGGTGAGAAATTGTGATATTTTTGTCTTACTCCTTTACCATCTCTGTGGAACGCCATGTAGTTCTACTTAACTAGAGCTCATGGACAATGGACTAAAATTATTATTATGATTTACTTATGGAGAATATGTTTGTCTCATTTTTTAAATAAACCTCCTGTGTAGAATATGACTTACAGAACATCCATGGCACACTGCTCCACTGAAACAAATATTTAAAAAGCCTTTAATTGTTACATGACACAGTATTTAAAAAGAAATTTAAAAAGCTGATTGCTGAGCATCGTGTCTCATCAGGAGAAGACACACACATCATTAAATAACTGTGGAGCGCATAATAGAAAACATGTCAGTGCAAATGCATATGAGACAAAAACATATATTCCCTCTTTCTCGGACATACAGTGTATTTGTTTGTTTGTTTGTTTTATTTGGCAGTTCAACTGAAAAGAAATTCTCATTAACTAAATTAAATTTAGGTTACCTCAGGAAAAAAAATTCTGCCATAAGTTAAATGCATTGCAAATAAAACGGTAAATGGCATCGTTGCTGTTTGTTTTTTTTGTTTTTTTTTCTGTTGATGCTTCCTGCGTCAGGTTAAGTGAGCAGTTTATTTCTGTCAGTCTTTATTCTGAAACATGACAGCATTAATGTTACCACTTGCCTGTAGATTTGAATGTCCATGTGTGTAGCCTGTGGTGAGACACACACACACACACACACACACTCAGAGTGAGAGAGAGAGAGAGAGAGGGAGAGAGAGAAAGAAGAGAACCAGAGGAAAGAGAAACAAAGAAGAAGAAATTGGAGGCACAAAGTGGGAGAACAACAGAGATATGACTGGACACTAATGAAGATGTATGTTGCCAATACAGCTCAGTTATACACATCCCAGCGTGTATTACACACAGTCCATGTGTGTGTGTGTGTGTGTGTGTGTGTTGCACTTCAAGCACTTCATTGGGATCTGGATTGCCTGTAAAAGAGAGTGTGATGAAAAAACGCATAACACTGTCAGCTACAATTTATTAAAAATGTGAAACGTCTATTGCTCTATCATCCTCTATCATCCATGTCATAAGTCTTTCAGCGTTACATCATCCCGTGGATCAAAAAATGATGCCCCCTTCACTGTTGTGTGTTGCTGCTGCTGTGTTGTTGCATTTTAAGACTCATTTATATGGAGTGTAGCTCCTCATCGGGAGCGCGAGCGTCACATGAACGACGTGCTCACCAGACCACCGCGTTCACTTGGTGTATACTTGGTTCCATCTTCTCCGCGCATTTCAACGCATCAAGCAGCAAAGGAGCAGCCGAACCTCCTGTTTACACATAAAGATGAAGATTACACAATAAATAAACAACAGAAACAATGAGAACCAAAGAACATGGTCAGGTTATAACAAAGAAAATAAAGATAATATGATAAAAGTTAAATAATTCAAATGAAAAAAGTAATGATAAAACCCTAAAATGTTGAGTAAATCGTAAACCAATGACTTTCGAATTGCAAATAGCCTAGGGTGCAAAATATGGATAAATACATTAATTGAGTGCCTTTTTCTTGGCCATCGACCTCGTGTTTACACATGCACTGTCAAAAAATTAGACATCAACTGTAAATAAATTCCTCAGGTTGCCGTGTAGACAGCTGCAGAAATTTGTGTGAGACGTGTGATTAAAAAATTCATCTGAAATGCTTGTGGTCCAGACACGGGGTCGGTCAAACAAGTGTAGCAGAAAGTAAGTGATGCTTGCAGGAGTATGGCAGCTCTCCAGGGATACGAGCTCCTCTGTTTCTGTGCGACCCTGCCGACCTTCAGTAAAACTTGGAAACAGACTGGCGAGAGGCACTTCATGACCTTTGACCCCTTTGCATGGAACAACCTGCAGCGACCCGCACATGTACAACATCAAGTCTATCTAAGTCGCCTCGAGTAGAAAAACACATCGCCACATACAGATTTGTGTGTAGTCACTGCAGCGTTGTGTTGTTTGCTTAAAGGAGTAGTTCACCAAAAATCCATCTGTTTCTTTCATCATGTACTCACCCACATTTGTCTTGAATGAACAAAAAGTGAATGAGCAAGACTCCTGGCTGGTGACAAACCAGCTTGAGGCGGGTCTTCATTTCAGTGGATGTGCAGGCCAGCTTTTTTTTTTTTTGTTGTTGTTTTTTTTAGATACTACTTACAGCATATATATGGAGAGAAGGAGAATTTGAGAATCTGAGAATTAGAAATGATTGGGTGCTTTCATACCCTTTTCGCTGCTGGTTGTGGAAACAAATTCTGCAAACAGAAATGGCTACAGTGTTTGCAAACTTTGTTCTTAATGCAATTAAAACGTTTTTCATCAAACATCCAAGCCAGCTCCTTTTATTGCATTGTATTCCACTTAGGGTGCATGTAGATTAAAGAGGTTACCATTATCTACGGAAAGGTGGAGAGATCCTTTAACAGGCTTCACCAGACAGACCGCAAAACAATTCCTTTTCAAAGAGGTGACCACGAAATATTAAGAAAGGCAGTGAACCTGCAAATGTAAAGGAGATTGCTTTCCCACAAGACAACACAACTGTTAATGTGATATTTTCGATGAGCTGCAGAGAGTTAGGCGGTAGGTTGGTGGGTGAAGAATTCAACAAGTTTGGCCGGGCAGCCTGTGCTCACTGAGGAGTCTGAAGCCAATGCAGTGCTCTGTTCTTTTCTCACAGAAGCATCATTTTGTCTGCGTAAACCTGCCAAAGTTTGTTTCCAAAGCAAGAATACTGCCCTGTTCGAGGAACAGTGAGCTTAAAGGACTGTGGAAGGTGTTTTTAACGCACCACACACTCTGTTTCATTTACTTTTTCTGAGATGGCCTGATATTTTTTAGTAAATGTTTCCACTTCAAATGAAATCTGCGGCTGTCTATACCACAGTGCATACAAGATCTAAATGACTAACCTGTATTCGTAAAGTTTACATGAAATTGTCTCTGGTTATGAATGTAACAGTGTTCAGTTGACAGGCAGGACAGTTAAATATGTTGAAATGGCTAATATGAGACACAATCATGGATAAAACATTAACAAAAACCAACACATGTAAAAATGTGGCTTCGCTGATGACCTAAAATTACTGCATGGGATTTTAGTTGAATTCAGCTTTGGCCTTCTGTAAAACAGGAACACCTAGTCGATCTATTATACTTTAATTAACATGTACACTTTCTATGGGTTTTTGCTGTTCAAAACAATTTTCCATGTGTGAAAATGACTCTGGTGCAATATGTGAGGGTAGGAGGGGAGTAAAAAGTAGGTCTGTGGTGCTGCAATGCCTCTTAAAAAAAAGAAAGAAAGAAAAGAAAAGCTGACAGGGCAGAAAACTGAGCACTCTGATCCATATTCATATTTCCATTCATTTTACCATGAACTCTCTACAACTGTTGATTCACTTTGAAGAATTACTCTTTCGTTTGAAGGTGGATTTGCAGTCTGTTCCCCTTGCATAATTATACACTTACTTTACAGGGTTTTTCCTCTGTGCGTGTGTGTGTGTGTGTGTGTGTGTGTGTGTCTCCAGCCTCCCTGCAGATATTACACATCCAGTTTAAGGACTCTTTTTTCATTTAACCTTAATTTGTCCGGGTTAAGTTGACTGAGAAAACTTGTTTTCCTTGCAGGCCATCCTCAGTAGTAAAAAATAATCGTGCTCCACCAGCCTCCGCGTCCTCAACTAAAGCTCCTCCCAACTGATACTGATGTTTGTTCCGCACTTGATCCTCCCAGCTCCCGAGTACGCAGTCTGCAAAACGTGCGGCTGAGCGCGTGTGTGTGAATAAAGCAGACGGGAGCGCAGCAAGCAAGTGGCCATGTTGATAATGTTTCTATCATGCAACCGGTGTGCTCATTTACACAAAGAAGATGCAAACAAAAACAAAAACAGTCATCATCATAGAAAAGCCTCTTCCACCATCGTCGCTGTGCTGTAAACAAAACAATGCGATTTCCGCAGCCTATTTTTTTGGGTCACGTCCTGCCTCCTGCACACTCTACCCGGGCGCCACCCCTCGCCTAAACCACAGAGTCTTTCCAGTGGGTGAGAGCATATGGGACACGGGCAATCTCCTGTTGTGTGCAACATGTGTTAAAGGGCAAGTCCGCCCATTGTGCAGAGTTCATGTGTGAAAACAGCTTTAGGTGTCAGTGTGCAACCAGTGAAGTGAAGTGCAGATACAAGCAGCACACCAAGAGAAACAAAGCAGAAATAGGTACAAGAATTCTTCAATAATGCTGTTTTTGTTATCAGGAACAGGACAGGAGTAGAAAACATTTTGGTTGGAGTCTGAGTCAGACGATGGACATGGCTTTGAGTGAATTGCAGCTTCACTTCATATTTGAAAGTACTGAGACAATAAGCCAATTGGCCTCAATCCTTTTCCGGCTTACTGCTGACCTTTTAATTCAGAAAGTAAGCAAGTATTGAAGCGATAATCCATGACGAGGTGTGCGTTAAAGGGTTTTTAATGCACAACGTGGAGGCAAAGAGCTGCAGAGTGCATTAAAAACCCTTTAACACACACCTCGCTGTGGATTATCCCACTTAGACCACGGCCGCTGATTCAGCCAACATTACTCAGCTTCAGCCACAGCTTTGTAGACTTCATGGTGTTGCCAAAATGGACTACATAAGCGCATAACTTCACAAAAATGGCTTAGCTAGCTGAGTGTTGGTGTTACACCAGTGGAAACCGCCGGAAAATATTCAAAATCATTTTGAAGCAATCAGTAAAACCTGAGCAGGATGTGGCGGCTAACAGCTAAGGAACGTAGAGGTTGTGCAGTTGTTCACATTAACTGGAAAGTGATTTATTTTGAATTTTACAAAGTGAGATTTGTTGCTAGGAACAGATATTTCTACCATTTTCTGGACAGTGATGAGGATATCTGCGTAAATAACAGCATTGCTTTGTAATATAGGCTAAATTTTTATAAGATATGCAATATAAAGACTCTATTTTTATATGATACAAAGTAAAATGTGGTTAAAAAGCTACCAAATGCCAACTGCAACAATGTTAGGGAATACGGGATTGTTATTAAATTTACACACACACACATACAGTAGGCTTGTAAGTTTATGGCCAGAGTATGAATTCAGCAAACCAAAACCTTGTATCTCCATGTCAACTTTTCAGAAAAAAAGGAAAAGTCTTTTCTTCAGTTTGTTGTCATTTTTTCATAACCCCAACGGTTGTAAATAAGAGCATGGAAGTACTCTAAATAACACACTAAAACTAAATTAAGCTAAAACATCAAAATTGGCAAAATTTGAGTCCACATGCATTAAAATATTTTTGCTGTATAGAAGCCATGATGCCATATCCGTACTGCCCTTTTATCAGGTTTGCTGCTCTTTTCATAATCACTGGAAAGCTCTTTGTGGTATTACTGGTAAATCATGTGCAGGAAAATGAATCAAAACTTCAACTTTTTAAAACGGCTGCACTGTGGCCAAAATGCTTCATTCAAATCTACATTCTTGGTTAATTTTATTTAAAAAAAATAAATAAATGAAAAAATACACAATGGAAAGTTATCATAATTATTTTCTGAAGGCTTATAGCCAAATAAAATCCTGCTGAATCATCATAAATCAAAATGCTGTCACGGCCTCTGAGCAAACAGCAGCAACTTTTTCCTCTCACAAGATCAATATCACAGTGATGAATCGTACTCAGACACACACCTGCTAAATTTCATTATTTCCGCTCCATGTTGCTTTTGAAGTGCAACAGCGTCTACGCGAGAACTAATTTAGCTACACTGACGAGAAAAAAAAAATCCTACAAAGAGCATTTTCAAAGGTGATCTCTCCCGATTTGACTGTGGGCTTCAGCAGGTTTGTGCAAGGTCGAGAGGAGTGTGTGTGGGAGTGGTGAAGGTGTGTGTGTGTGGTGTGTGTGTGCGAAAGAGAGAGAGAGAGAGAGAGAGAGAGAGAGAGAGAGAGAGAGAGGGAGTGTGAGGAAGATACAAGGTGTGTATTTATTGTATGTGCACATGAGAGAAAAGGTGCTGTGTGTATGTGAAGTGCAGACTCAGCAAAGTGTGTGTGCAGGTGTGTGTTCACAGGTGTGTGTGTGTGTGTGTGTGTGTGTGTGTGTGTGTGTGTCAGAGGAGGCCCTAGGGGATGGAACAGCAGTTTCCTGCTTCTCTCTGTCGCTCGAGAAATCAATTCTAGCTGCTGCAGAGCTTCTCTCTCTCTCTCTCTCTCTCTCTCTCTCTCTCTCTCTCTCTCTCTCTCTCTCTCTCTCTCTCTCTCTCTCTCTCACACACACACACACACACACACAGTTTCGTTCTTCTATCCCCCTCTCCTCCTTTCTCTTCCCCTCTCTGTCCCTCTCCATTCATCCATGTTATTGCCCCTCTTTTCTCCCCTGTATTTGATCCAAACAGCCGTTAACAGTCAGAGAACAAATACCACCTTTTCTCCCACAATCACAAAGAGCAGCATTTAGAGCTCAGGCGCCAGGAAGACATATCGGTATTTTACATTTCTGCAGAGCAACAATATGGTGAAATGTCTCGTTTTCAAGTTTCGTGACACAATATAAAACAAATACCATGTTAGGAGGACGGTGGGGTGGCGGATGTCACATTCAACAAGACCTTAACCATGACAACGAACATGTTAACCTTAACCATGACAACGAACATGTTCCTAACCTTAACCATGACAACAAACATGTTAACCTTAACCATGACAACGAACATGTTCCTGACCTTAACCATGACAACGAACATGTTCCTGACCTTAACCATGACAACGAACATGTTAACCTTAACCATGACAACGAACATGTTCCTAACCTTAACCATGACAACGAACATGTTCCTGACCTTAACCATGACAACGAACATGTTAACCTTAACCATGACAACGAACATGTTCCTGACCTTAACCATGACAACGAACATGTTAACCTTAACCATGACAACGAACATGTTCCTGACCTTAACCATGACAACGAACATGTTAACCTTAACCATGACAACGAACATGTTCCTGACCTTAACCATGACAACGAACATGTTAACCTTAACCATGACAACGAACATGTTCCTGACCTTAACCATGACAATGAACATGTTCCTAACCTTAACCATGACAACGAACATGTTCCTGACCTTAACCATGACAACGAACATGTTAACCTTAACCATGACAACGAACATGTTCCTAACCTTAACCATGACAACGAACATGTTGTTAACCTTAACCATGACAACGAACATGTTGTTAAACTTAACCATGACAGTGAGCATTCTCCTATCCATTACAACAAACGTTTTCCTAACTTTACCCTTGGCAGTGCACCTATTCCCAACCGTAACCATGGCGATGAACCTCGTCCTGACCATTCCAATGAAACTTTTCTTAACCATAACCAAGACAACACACCTTTTCTTAACCTTAACCATGACATTTTCCTAACCATTTAAATGCACCTTTTCCTGACATTTTCTTAACATTTTCTTAACCTCAACCATGACGACAAACATCACTACAATGAACGTTTTCCTAACTTTAATAATGACAGTGAACATTTTGCTAACCTTAACCATGATGACAAACACTTTCCTAGCCTTAACCAACAATATTTGGTGGCTAACGAAGCTAACAAAGCAAAAAAAAAAAAAAAAAAAAAAAAAAAAAAGGCTAAAATAGCACATGCACGTGACCTTGGCTCAGGCTCACCGGCTGTAGTTGGTTTGCAGAAATATAAAACAGCAACATCTTATTCTGGTGAGTGTCTTGGTGGTTAATATTCATCTAGTAACTGTGATCATGAGAGTGTGTGTTGGATTTGAACACACTTAGCCTAAGCAGTTTTCGTCATCACAGTAGAATCTCCTCCGTACAAAAACACAGGTGTTCAGGACCGACCGCGTTCACACTTTATGATGATGTTTCCAGTATTCCTGCTCCCAATGTTGGCTTTTTAAACAAGACGATGATGACAGAACAACTATATTAAAGAGATGAGCAGAGGTTTCATGTAAAACAATAAACGGATGACAAGAAAGTAAAGGAAACTAAATGTGAACTCTCCCTTTAACCCGTTTTCCTGTGTAATGATTTTTCAGCATCTTTGTCTCTACTCGAGCTGACAAACCGGTCCCAAGCTAACGAAGAAACTGTAACTCTGGCTTAACAGGCACAAAACAGCTGACACAACCACACACACGCACACACACACACACACACACACACACACACACACACACACACACACACACACACGCAAACACATGCACACACACACACACACACACACACACACACACGCACACAGAGCGGTATATTATTTGTCCACCAGGGAACTAAACTGCTTACAGGACACACCGGTAGGAGTCCTTAATGACCCAAGGTGTGAGTGTGTGTGTGTGTGTGTGTGTGTGTGTGTGTGTTTGAGAGAGAGCGAGAGAAAGAGAGAGCATGTGTGTATGTGGACACAAATACTTGCTTTTGTATTTTTTGGGATAGGTAATGTCCTTTGTGTGTGTGTATGTTTGTGTGTGTGTTCTTGTGTATACATACTTGCATGCATTTGTACTTATATAGGCGTGACAGAACATACCTGTGTGTGTGCATGTGTGTGTGTGTGTGTGTGTGTGTGTGTGTGTGTGTGTGTGTGTGTGTAGATCAATAAAGCTATAGCTGTAATAAGCTAGCGAGGCCGTTGTAACAGTGTTGCCTCCAGAGAACAGATGTGAGAATCTGTTGTGTATAGACACACACACACACACACACACACTCTCTCTCTCTCTCTCTCTCTCTCTCTCTCTCTCTCGCTCTCTGTCTCTCGCTCACACACACACACACACACACACACTTCTATATGCCTTTGTATTTGTGTTGTATCTGCTTTGCTCAGTTTACTTTGTGCAAGGTCAAGTATCTCAGTGTGTGTGTGTATGTGTGTGTGTGTGTGTGTGTGTGTGTGTGTGTGAGAGAGAGATGCTGTACAGCTCTAATTAGTCAAATGCAATAGACTGTGACTTGCTGTCCTGCAATGGTTAACCTCCACAATTATTATTATTATTATTATTATTATTATTATTATTATTATTATTATTATTCGTAGTAGTATAGTAGTATTGTTATTATATTAGAGTATTGTCATGTAGGTTATTAATACATTTAGACATCAATACTTTAAAAAAGTGATGCCTCATGTGACAGCACACACACACACACACACACACACACACACACACACACACACACACTGTCTAATGCATCACACATTCATAATAAAACAGAAAAAGGAAGTGTTTGTTGCCAGAATAGGTAGGAACAAAAATCGCAATAATAATAATAATTCAATCAGTGTTAATGCGTTTCGTGAGGGTGAGACAGGGGAGAGGGTGTGTGTGTGTGTGTGTGTGTTTGCTCCTGTATTTTTTTTAACACTGTGCAAACAACATGTCCTTACAGGCTCCGTCAGCTGGGTAGAGCTGAACACACACCTTTCTGAGTGTCAGTCGTATGGAAGCTCAGAGTAAGTGCCCTTCTGTTTGTATTTTGTATTTATTTTATCAAAAGACAACACACATTAATCAACATTCATGTTAATGTGTCGGCCAGCAGGCTACCTTTTAACAGCAGTCCTTGTCTTAGCAAAAAAAAAAAAAAAAAAAAAATCCATTGGCTGTGCTTCTCCTCTCCACCGTGCAGAAAAGCACAGGACAGGAAAACAAAACAGAGCACCACCTTTAGCATAGCATAACATGAGAGTTATTGCTTTAATTAGAACCAAAGCAGGGACAGACGAGGACATAAAGTCCAAATGTGTTCCCACCCACAGCAGCAGAGGAAACACTTTTCCTTCGCCTTCAGTCTGTTTTGGCAGCGTCAGGAGGAGGAATGATAATTCAGAAGTCTGTGATGATTCTGTATTAATTTTACTGGTGCTTAGAGAATATTTTCACACACACACACACACACACACACACACACACACACACACACACACACACACACATGATCAGGCAGAGACAGAGAGAGAGACAGTTTGGTTGGCCTGTTAATGAATGTAGAGTAAATAAATAAATAGATGTTCAAAACATTTTTGCTATATTTAGATTTCATCTGTAATGAGGGAGATGGCATGGAACGTAATGACTTCTCTCTCTCTCTCTTTCTCACATGCACACACACACACACACACACACGCACACACACACGCACAAACACACCCAACAAGTGAGTGCACCCATAAACCCATAAACCCAAACTAAAATTTTCTTCACACACCCATGCACACACCTGCTCTCACACACATACACACAGACACACAGAAACACACAGAAACACACACACACACACACACACACACACACACACACACACACACGCACACACACACACACACACACACATACATTCAACAATTAAATGTATTTACACAGAGACAGACACAGAGGAAAAATGTGTACACATGTTGATGCATAAAGGTGCCTGTACACAAATATGCAGGCACTGACATATGCAAAAAGGCACACACACACACACACACACACACACGAGTTTGAATGCACAAAAACACACACACATTCATATGCATGCACGCATAAATCTACTCATGTTGGACACAGACGGTTCGCTGGACAGGAGGAGATGAATGATGTAAGGATCTGAAATTACAGCTGAGGGTATCTGAAGGTCTGACCACAGCTGGTCTCCCCTCTCCTCTCCTCTCCTCCTCTCCTCTCCTCTCCTTTCCTCTCCTCTCCTCTCCTCTCCTGTGTTGATAGTTGTATTTATCCTCAGGCTAATCTTAGTCATGGCTGTGTATGTGAGGGCAAAACATCTGAGAGCAGTACTGTGGTATATAAAAGGAAAACCATTAGCCGTCTGTTTGACTCCCTGCTCTCTCTCTCTCTCTCTCCATCCCTCTATCACACACACACACACACATACACACACAGAGTCACTCCTATTGGCCTATTGTTGCTCCCCTCTGCTTTTATCTCTCATAGAATATACATGATGTTACCATTACTGGGAGGGAGATGGAGGAAGAGGATGGAGGAGAGAAGCGGAGAAGAAGGAATAGGAATAGGAAGTGAGGAACAAAAAGAGCAGAGAAGAAAGAGAAAGAAGAAATGAGAATTAGTATGACTTAGCGTATGACTAACATGGCACGGCGTGAGCGAGTATGAGAAGTTCACGCTGAGCCTCCGAAATTGAAATTAGAGTCATTGTCAGTTTTTCAATTAAACCTCTCAAGTTTGGCTGCATCTGTCTCAGTAACAGCACAGGAACCTTTTTTTTTTTTTTTTTTTTTTGATAAAATGATTAGTTCAACCTTTCCACTGAACCACAGAGTAATGACATTATCACAAACACAGAGGAGCTTGTTTCACACTCAGCAATCAGCTACACACACACACACAAACACACACACACTCACGCACTCACACAAACACACGTCAGAGATTGTTTAGAGCAAAGAACACCTACCTGTCACAAACCTCCAGCAGAGACTGTTTGAACTATAGACATTTGAACCTATCTATGCCCGTAATCCATTGTTTAAAATGGATTTGAATTTGTACAAAAAATAAATTTAAAATTTTAATTTGTGAGGCACAATTTGAAATCGAATATGATAAATGGATGTGATTAAATTTAACTTTTAACTTTAATTTCAAACTGGGTTTTCCCCTGTTCAAATTCATAATAACATCCAGGTTCTTGAGACATGCAACTGGACTTAAGGGCCTTTTGCTCCCCGAGTGTCGACTGGCAGACAGACGTCCCGCCTTCAAGGCTACAAACTGCGAATTAACAATGTTGTTCGTCCGTCCGTCCGTATAACTGTGCGTCCTTTTACCTCACATTTTGCCTGCAGTGAGAAAGTTGTGATAAAATGAACTCTGTTGGAAGCTGTTTCAGCTGCTTCTCCAGTGTTCGCTTCCCATCTGTCTTCTGCAGTGTGTCGCTTTAGACGGGAAAATAGTGCAGTTACAACACTCTGACTGCTGCTTTTTACCCGTGAAAATAAGGTATAGTATTTGTGCCTGTAGCATTAACCAGTAAACCTGTCTCTCTCTCGGGCAGAGTCAAAAGTGGTCTCCACAGCGCGCACTGAGAGCTGAATAAAGCAGCTGATGGTGAATGTTGAAGCAAATGGTGCGAACAGATTGTGTCAGTTCTCGGAAGAGACGCCAAAACAAGTGAAAATGGACAAATTGTGACGTGCAGGTCTGATGAATGGCTTCCTTGAACATTTTTAATGTTTTGAGGTTTACTGTATCCAGGTTAGTGCAGCAGTGTAGCAGCGGAGGCCTCGATCGCCCAGCTGGAGAACGAGAGAGGGAAACTGTGTGTGTGTATGTGTGTGTATGTGTGTGTATGTGAGAGTGTGTGTGTATACGCTGCAGAGCACAGGAGACTGTTGCTGTTAAAAAATGCACATCCTGCTCTGTTGCACAAGCTGCTGCTGCATGGCAGACAATCTGGGTCAGCACACACACACACACACACACACACACACACACATACAGGCAGGTGCATGCAAGCACATGCCAACACACAGAGGGATGCAGGGACACTCACAAGCATGCATTCATATGGTCTCTCTCTCTTTTCTCTTTCTCTCTCTCTCTCTCTGTGTGCGTGTGTGTGTGTGTGTGTGTGTGTGTGTGTGTGTGCGTGCGTGCGCGTGAAAGCGAGGAAGAGAAGTAACAGTGATCTTTTTCTGCACAGCACAAAGAAACAGCAGCGCTGACAGGAAAGGAAAGGAAAGGAAAGAAGAGGAAAAGAGAAGAGAGTAAGAGCACAGCAGAACAAGAAGCGGGTACAATAGAACAGAATAGAACAGAACAGAATTTCCTTAAGGGAGCAGGAGTGTGTTGATTATTTGGCAAATGAGCAACTTGATGAACTTAGCATTGTGTAACAGAAAGGGCTGGTGGCGGTCTCGGCGCTGTGTGTCCAGTATTTAATTAGATCACCGAGATGCCTGCTGAAGCTTTAGCACCCTGGGTGTGTTCAGTGGACTGTGCAAACTGGGGCTGCATCATCTCAACAGCAACACTAAACACTAAACACACACTGAGGAGACACGGCTGCCAGAGCCGCAGTCTCCTCACATTGTTGTACGGAGGTCAGAGTTGCCAGAAAAATCATCATCATCGTCGTTTCTCTGAAAAACGACAGACATTTTCAAGTCTACGCAAACTGAGTCGGTTAAAACCTCTCATCTCAGTCATTTATAGATTGAAAATGGCCCAAACAATGATGAAATGTTAAAGCATCTAATCAGATACAGCACACATAATTAAATGATCAGAGGTGATATAAACTGCTGCTAGACTTTAGTAAACAGACTGTAACTCAGAATTAGACCAGAATTCCCCTTGAAAGGATTTTTCAGCAGCATAAAAATAGATGAACTTGCCTCCATCGTGAAAGACATAACTGGGCTGCTATAGCATCCACAGATGAGGTGCGATGACACCACACACACATGCACACACACTCTACACATGCTGTCATGAACACACACACACGCACACTCACACACACATAAATAAACGCCAACATAAACACACAGAGACAGGAGATCCGCCAGACATGTACACACACTTCATATGCCGCATGACACATTCAGCAGCACATTACACCATCGCAGGCACGCACTCGCTGTCTCTCTCTCTCTCTCACACACACACACACACACACACACACACACACACACATACACACACAGCGTGAAAGCAAAGGGTCCCTTGTCATTTCAGACCCACCTGTCGGCACACACTTAACCATCACAATCTGTTTTCACGCAGACCACAATATGGGCGCACACTGTGGTGTCCCCACACCCGGCAGGAGACCAGGACACACCAACACACACACACACACATATAAACACACACACACACAGTGAATTTGAAGACTGAGAACATGGATCCTAGGAGAAATACTATTATTTCGAGACTTTAAGACTTTTATTTCCCCTAGAAATATTTGGCAGCAGAGTGTAAAGGCCTCATTTAGGTCTTAAAACTAAAACCCCAGTGAAACCAGCGCTAATGAAACTCTCCGAAACAGCGTCCAGACCAAGTGATTCTACGGCTTGCCATTGAAACCGATACTGATGAAACTCTTTGTAAGAGCGTTTAGCTGCTGTTACGACACATCTATCCATTGAAACCAATACTAATGAAATTGCTTCGGCCATGAGGGACCCAACCTTCTTCTTTCATGTATGAAGTAGGAAGTGTAGGAAGTGCTGCTGCACAGAATAACTCACAGACACACACAATGTACTGTATGCATTATGGATACAGTGTCAAAATGGCAAAATGCAGGGTCTGTGTGCTCTCTGACATAACCGTGCGACAGCCTGACGGTTGAGTAGACGTGTGTATGTCCGTCTTTTTCGGGTCTTGCCCTTGAGATGGGAGGGAAAGTTAGAAATGGCAAATCAAATTATTGGAAGAGCACTTACAGAACATTTAACAGACCATTTATTCACTCTGGAGTGTACGTTTAATGACTTTAATTGTACATAGGAACCGGAAAGGTCTGACGTTGTTGCAAGTTTAACCCTTTCTCCTTTAATCTGTCTGGCTTTCCTCTCTATTTGACTGATTTTCATGTTCTCTATGTTATATACTAAAAGAGATGCTGCAAATAGCTAAATTGACAGTGTTGATTTAACACTTTAATCTAAGAAAAAAAAAAAAACTAAGCTGATGTTTACAATTAGATATGAACAAACAGTTCATCCAAAATACAAAAAAGATATTTTACACTTATGCATCCTATCCATCTTATTTAGATGGATAGGATGCATGTCTATGTAATTTAGCGATGTTTCCAGTCAACTGCAACCTTTCCTGTCTCCTGGCACAAGGATATTCTTTTGTGGAGCTAAATCGAAAATTTACATGCAAAAAACTCAACAGCAACAACTCTTTCCAAAAACAAAAACACAGACGCCCAGTAAAGTTCACATCCCGTGTGGGTGAGGAGTTTTTTTGGCCAAAGTACACCAGCAAACTGTATCAATCCACCACAAATTCTTACGCCATCGAACACTGAGCTTTATTTATTGAGCTGCACACTATTATAAAGTACACATAAAGTCAACGCAAACACACGAACAGGATAAAGTTGTGTCATTCACGTATTTTTAGTGAGTTGAAAATTTTCACCTGAAGCGAAAAATCTGCAGCTTGATTTGTGTCCACAATGCTAAAATTCACTTCCCATTTGGTCTGAACACGCAGTCACACAGACTGTGTGGCTCCCTTAATATGACACCGCACGGTCGTTATTCACAGCACTGCCTGAGGTCATTTAACTGTAAAACGCAACTATAGGTCATAATAAGCTGCTGTACACACGACCTGTGGGATCTTTTTTTTTTTTTTTTTTGCCAGCGGACAGTCTTGAAAATTGTGTCAAATGAGATAAAAACATTAGTGGTAACAAGGTTTGCTGGTGAGTAAATATCCTCACCTGTGCGACTCGTCACAGAGGGAATTCAAAGACGCCAAAATCACAATTACCTCCTGGGGATGAATTGCGGCACTGCCTCTCTGCTGCTGCTGCCTCCTCCTCCGATGTAAAAGCGATTTTCAAAATGTCCTCCTCCTTTGACAAATCAAACATAAACTAGTAGCTAGCAGCCGTTGTTCATAAACAGAGAAGCATTCAGCTGATCACCATGGAAATGACAACTTGTGCCACGGGTTTGTAGTGTCATCCAACCTGTCATATCACATGCCATTAAACAGCCTTTACTCATTTGAAGAAATAGATACAGATAGATATACTGTTCTAAATCTTTATTTTGGGGGAACTGCTCCTTTAAAAGTTTGAACACTCAATTCAGAGCATCAGCTATTTGAGTGAACAAGCAACACTTCAACATTGGAAAATCTGCTGTGTACAAAAATACATGGCACCTGCTGCTGTGCAGAGACAAAACAACAACAATAAGAAAATGTAGGTATCTGACATCTATTACAGCCGAGGAAGTCAGCAACAGTCAGTGCAGTTAAAACAGTGTCCGTCATCCATCACGAGTTTGCTGGTAAATTGCCTCACTTGGTGGCAGAACAATCTCTCCTCCAGTTTACCAATCAGCTCCCTGACATGTTGGTTGTGAGAGGTTTTGAAGTGGCAGCGGTGAAATATCTGTCAGGGTGGCGAGTGTGAGTTCCCCAAAACTTTTTCTTTCAAAGACCGGGAAACTGTCCCAATCACTGTCCATGCTTGTGTGGGAGGCCGGCAGGCAGGCGGATGAGGAGCGAGTCAGTGTGATGCAGGCGGCTTGTGCGAGTCAGAGAGAGAGAGAGAGAGAGAGAGAGAGAGAGAGAGAGAGAGAGAGAGAGGGAGACTCGCGGGGCTGAGAGTCTGAGAGGGAAGGGCTGACTCGATCAACCTCCTGTTGAAAATGACGTTTCCACCGCACTGCATCTTTCCTTCCTTCTCTGTCCAGTCTGCATGTGTGTGTGTGTGTGTGTGTGTGTGTGTGTGTGTGTGTGTGTGTGTGTGTGTGTGTGTGTGTGTGTGTGCATTAAAGAGAGGGAGATTCTTAATTAGTAGCATCCAGCCCTCCATCTCTTTCATTCCTTTGATTCCTGTCTGTTTCATGTCTTTCTCACTCTCACTTTCTCCCTTTCTTCCTTCTCTGCTTCCTGTTTCCTCCTTTTCCTTTTCTCTTCCTTACTCAGTTTCTTTCCTTCTCAATCTCCACATCCACATCTTTTCCTTCACTGTCTCTTACCCTTTTCTCTCTTCCTGTCTTTGCCCGTCCTCTGTGTATTTTCCTCTCTTACCCGCTCTCTTTCTGTCTCTCTCGCTCTGCCGTCTCATCAGTAGAATTAATGGCTTTATTTCCATCATTTTGCCATGGTGATGAATCATGTCATTAATCATCATATCGCCAGGGTGATGGATCATGTCATTAATCAGGATTTTTTTCTGGGGTAAAGCAGCATGTTACAGGGAGCGAGCCCACACGTTGGTGATTAGCAATTAACACAACCATACATACACACACACACACACACACACACACACACATTCACAGAGGCTCCCTGCAGAGTTGGAAGCAAGCCAGGCAGCAGAGTGACTTCGCCGCTGTTGGCTTAATCAAACTGTCGCTGCTAAGATCAGAGTAGCACACATATGCATACAAGCATGCTCAAGCACGCAAACACACACACACACACACACAGAGGCAAGGATAGAGAAAATGAATTTAGAGGAGAGCGTGACTGAGAGCAGAGTTTTGGTGCAAACAGATCAGGAAGATTAGGATCCACCAGCGGCAGTGGATGTACTACCAGACAAACCTCACGTCATAAAATCGTTAGTTTTGTTAAAAAGGAGAAGCTGCCAGTTATTGCATAAAAAATGCATTTTTGCCAGTTTACAACATCAACAAGAATGCAAATGACTCATACTGCTTCTCCTGGGCGCTGGCAAAAGACAGAGGTTTAGGTTTGCTGGACAATGAAACTCATGGATTGAGTTGTTTTGCTTGCTTATTAATTAATTTCAGCAAGTACCAACAATCTCTCTCTCTCTCCCCCTCTCTCTCTCTCTCTTTCTCCCTCTCTCTTGCTCCGTCTCTCTATCTCTCTTTCTTTCTGTCTCTCTCTGATCTGGTCTGCCTGTCTCATCCTCTTCCCTCTTAGGATGGGAACTGACGGAAAAAAAGCACAATCGCATCTAACTGCTGATCAATCAGCACATGTATGTTTGACAAACACACACACACCCACACCCACACACACACACACACACACACACACACAAACAGAAACACTCTTTCTTTCCCTAAATGTTCTCAGATGAATTTCATCTCTTTTGCTTCATTAGTGAAGCTCTAGTTGTTCAGATTGATTTAATTATCAAATCATCTATGCAGTCATTGTGTGTGTGTGTGTGTGTGTGTGTGTGTGTGTGTGAGAGAGAGAGAGAGAGAGAGAGAGAGAGAGATTATGCAGTGATCTTGGCTGACATTGATCAGGCTAGTCTAATTGGGAGCAGCTAGCCGTGTAATTGATTCTGCTACACTTCACAACTAGATGAGTTTAGCAACATCAACAACACTGATTCACACTGATGAACTGAGCTGAACTGGACTAAACTGGACTGGACTGGACTGGACTGGACTGGACTGGACTGGACTGGACTGGACTGAACTGGACTGGACTGGACTGAACTGGACTGGACGAGACTGGACTGAACTGGACTGGACTGGACTGAACTGGACTGAACTGGACTGGACTAAACTGGACTGGACTGAACTGGACTGGACGAGACTGGACTGAACTGGACTGAACTGGACTGGACTGAACTGGACTAAACTGGACTGGACTGAACTGGACTGGACGAGACTGGACTGAACTGGACTAAACTGGACTGGACGAGACTGGACTGAACTGGACTGAACTGGACTGGACTAAACTGGACTGGACGAGACTGGACTGAACTGGACTGAACTGGACTGAACTGGACGAGACTGGACTGAACTGGACTGGACTGGACTGGACTGGACTGAACTGGACTGAACTGAACTGAACTGGACTGGACTGGACTGGACTAAACTGGACTGGACTGGACTGGACTGGACTAAACTGGACTGGACTGGACTAAACAGGACTAAAGTAAAGTAAAGTAAAGTAAAATGGTCTGGACTAGACACAAATAAAAATGTCTGTTCAGCTTGATGATCATGATAACATGCTGATACACCAACAAAACAAAACTTTGCCTGTTAGAATAAACTGTAAATTAATGAGATAGATTTGTGTAAACACCTCATCCCATCAATCAGTTAGATACAGATGTAAACACACACACACACACACACACACACACACACACACACACACACACACACACACACACAATTTCTCCCCCTGTGCCCTAGCCCATAGAAAATATGGATTCCAGTCGATGCTGAAGGCTTATTACTAACAGCTGATATTAGCGGTCAGACTGGACTCCAAACGAAGACAGGCTTGTTATCAGGAAACTGTGGTGCTGACCAGAGGTGTGTGACGACCGGGACGTTGCAAAGTACGTCCGCTTTAATATCTGATTTGCAAGTTCAATAAGACATGCTGGAATTGCTCCCTCGATGCAATCGCTCCCCTCCTCTCTTCATCTGTTCATTAACGTCAACCTGATTTTTTGGGAGAGGGGGAGGAAGAGGAGGAAGGAAGGGAGAGGAAGATCAAGAGAGGGAGAGAGAGAGAGAGAGAGAGAGAGTGTTAATCTGTGCGTGTGTGTCCTGAGGCTTAGTCATGCTCCTCTGCCTCTGCAGCACTGCCTGCTTACTGTCTTACAAACACACACACACACACACACACACACACACACACACACACCTGCATGCATCCATCTGGCTAGTCCCCTCTGATAGTGGAGGTGTGAAACAGTGAAAATCAGTGGAGTGAGGGAAAGAGGAAAAGAGAGAGAGAGTGAGAGAGCGAAAGAGAGAGAGGTGGAGGCAGAGAAAGAGGAAAAAACGAGAGAGTGAATAAAAAAAATCATTGATATGTGTTGTAGTGTTTTTATGTTAGTAATGAGGAAGAGGAAGACTGAGAGAGGGAGGGAGACAAGGGGATTTACGGAGGAAGGGAGGGATGGAGGTGTGAAAGAGGAAAGGAAGAAAGAGAGAGGAGCAGAGAAGGAGAGAGGGAGAGCAACAGAGGGAGGAAGATGAAGGAAGGAAAAGGCAAATTAGGAAAGATGGAGAGGAGGAGGGACAGGGCAGGAGGAGGGAGAGATCCAGGAAAGGAAAGACACAGAGAGAGAGAGAGAGAAAGGGGGAGAGAGAGGGAGAGAGAGAGAAAGTGGGAGAGCGATATTAAACACCAGGGAGCTGGCGGAGCGAATTCACCTGCCCACTCGCTCTCTTTTGCTGTCTATAATGTTCCTCTCTCTCTCTCTCTTTTCCCCATTTTACCCCCCATCTTTTTCTCCCTCCCTTCCCCTTCCACCTCTACTCTCCTTCACTCTGACTCTCTCTTCACTCCCTCTCTCTCTCTCTCTCTTTTCCTCTCCTCCCACTCCCCTAATTAGCTCAAAATCCTCTTACACCCCCCCTCCCCATTGATCTTCCTCTCTATTCCTTCCTCCTCTTCCTCCCTCTCTCCCCAAAAAATCAGGTTGACCTTAATGAACAGATGAAGAGAGGAGGGGAGCGGCAGCATCGAGGGAGCCCAGGAATGGTTGGATCAGCGCTTTCTGGATCAGCATTTGTTTACTCAGGACTCCCCCATGAGAAGCCGTCAGAAATTTAAACCCCTTTTTTCTGAGATTATCAGGCATGAGGATCATTTGGATGATTTCGTTAAAATAAAAAAAAAAAAATAATAGAAAAATCCACTGTGAGAGGGAGGGAGACGTGGAGAGAGATGGTGGAGGATATCAGTTTTTCTGTCTGTTTATGGTGTTTCCTCTTTGTTTGACAGGAAACAGCAGAGAGCGACGGGGTGATGTGCAGAGGAGATGATGAGGACTGGGATTCACAACATCACAAGTTCACGTGACATAACGCAGCCCCGCCGAGCCGCCGTGACACCCCGCAGGTATCAGCACAGCACCTGAGAATTCACATGTCGGAATCTGCACTCACAGAAAATAATCACACACAGACGTACCGGATCTAAATACACAGCAAACATTTACAAATATCCTAGTAAACATTTGAATGAATCTGCAAATTTGTAATGTAACATTAAGTTATTTATTTTTGTGAAATGTATTTTTGTTGTACAACCCAGAAATTACAACTTATTTTAGAAAGTATTTGAAACTCACTTTAATTGCAGCTGCTGTGCAACATTTGGTGGGAAAACTCACCTGTGACTTCAAAACATTTGTAAGTTGAGTGGCCGATCAGAAACCGGGCTAAACCAGAGACAATTTTTCTATTTTTTGTGGCGATCTAAAAATTAGACAATTATTTTCAATAATCGTGTTTCTATCACGGCTTTCTTATGAAAATTTTGCATGTCAAATAAAATGACATGCAAGATGCAAAAATGACTTCTATTCTGTTGTTTCCACCAACAGAAGTCAATTTAAATCCCCAAATTGCAACTAAACGTTTATAAGCTCGTTTGAGGTGGACTAACTTTTCGTTTGATGAAAAGAAAATGCCATATTTATCTGCATACAGTACATAATTCATAGACCAATGACATATTGCTAGGTACCACTGGAAAACTCGGTATTTTAAGGAAAAGCCACTTTAAACTGTGCACTTTGCATTTCTGGACCCATTCTGCTGATTGGTGCTGTGTTTTTGTTATTCTTGCAGCTATGCTGTCATAGCTACAGTGGAGGTTTTCACACTTAAAATCATCAACGTTAAATATTTTGGTTCTGGTGTCAAACTTTAAAAAGGGCCTATGTCTTGAGCCATTTCCCAACAACATTCATCAGTCATGCAGGAAAAGTAAATCATACAGAGGAGGCTAGTAACATGTTACAAGTAACACACATATTTGAGGAAAGACAACTCTTTGCCTCATTTTCTGTGGGCTGTACTTCTTTTAACCAGTAATCGTCTCTTTTCCTTGTTAAATTTGACCGAATAGAGTGTGTTGCAACTGTTTGTCCCTTCATGATGGTTCAAGAGAAAGCTGATGTCAGTGACTTTTCCAACTTCAAGTCAAGCTGATCTGAATCAGAGGCTGCGGAGAGCAACCCATAGCCGCATTTAGATCCACTTTTAAAAAACGATTTGAAAAAAAGGGGGACAGTTACATTATGAAGTGCTGCCTGTGACTGCCCGAAACCACAAAACCTGCAGCATCTAAAAACATATCATCCAGCCCATGCAAGCACACTGTAAGTAAGTTTTTCATTGTTAAGAAGTCGCAAGCATGACTGACACCCTGGAACAGAGTTGCAGCACGTTTTCTAAATGCTGCGTGTGCATTGTCAAATTGATGGTGATGTTTTCTTATTTTGCATGTGTTTTGAGCTCTCTGGGCCACCGTATTAAAATGTGGAAAGACAGCAACACTGTAAATACAGTACATTTACATTTCTGGAACTTAACAGAAGCTCTTATCCAGAGTGTCTTTGAATTCAAGCAAAAAAAAGATTATTTTTTATTTTTTTTAAAACTCTGTCCTCCTATCTTTTCTCAGTCAGTCTGCAGATTGACGAGTATTATTTGCCTCTTTCTTTTCCCCTCTCTGTCCATCTCTCTTTCTCTCTCTCCCTCTCTCTCTCTCTCTCTGTCCTCAGTCTGCAGAGTGACCTCGCTGAAGCCTGGCCCGTGAGATAAGCTCACACCTCTCCCTCCCTCATCTCTCTGTCCCGCTCCCAGGTTCTCCCACTTTCTACAGCCAACATTATTTCTTGCTCTGTCTCCCCGTCCGTAACCCTCTCCTTCACTCCCTCTCTCTCTCCCTTTCTCTCTCTCTCTCTCTCTGTCTTCTCACCCATCTTCACTCCTGCGTTGCATTTCCCACCCCTTCATTCCTTTATTTCTCTTTTCGCCGGCCTCTCTAACAAAGTTAACATATGGAAGATCAACAAAGCACAGTAGATGGCCAGGAGCTGTTTTGTTCACCAGGTATGTGTGTATTTTGTGTGTGTGTGGGTGTGTGTGGGTGTGTGTGTTTCTGTCAGAGGGAGATTTGTGCTGAGTGGTATGGGTAGATTCATGACCCAACAAAGCTCGTCAGGGCCACACACACACATACAAACACACACACATACACACACATACACTCAATTTCGAGACCAGGTGAGTCTGCAGATTTTGCTCTCGGGGAGAGACAAATGGAGAGAGAGGTTTAGCGAAAAAAAGAGGGTAAGAGAGAGGAAGAGCGAAGCAGCTGCAGAGGGAGGGAGAGAGAGAGAAAGAGAGAGATAAAGAGAGAGAGAGAGTTCTCACATTCAAATTTCAATGCACTGATTAAAGGATGCTCATACTGGTTTAACTGTATACGCCGCGTAGTTCAGATTAAATAAACTATCTTTGAATATAAAAAAAATCTAAAAAATCACACTCAAAGGATTTGTCTAAAATTACAGTTTAGTCTGTTGAAATGCCTCGTGTGTCAGCTACAAGATTCATGGGATTTGTTGTTGAATTAGAGAGAACAAACTAAGTGGGTTAGTGGAAAAATAAATAAATAAGCTGGTATAATAAAGAGGGTTAATCATCTTGTCCCTTAAATTGTCTCCTTACTCTTTATTACAGTCTCATTAATCCCTACCTTTCATATTGTAATATAGTTTGGTGAGTGCTCTTCCCACTATTCTCCAGAAATGTTTTGCCAGGGCTGCAGCCTCCTCAGAGTCGAACATCTCATCTCAAATACAGTACGTGTCTTTATTTAGAAGATACATTCGAGTGAAGGGGGTATTCCTCAGCAGTTCAAGACTTAGTCGAGGGAAAGTTCACAGGTCCGTGCTTAAGAAAAATAACTTGCTCTGTAAAATGCAGCAAAAGATGTTCAACCGTTTAACATACAACATACAAGATCTTTCAGCCATGTAAAGTTTCTGCTGCATGACGGATTTATCGGCCATGTTGACAGGTTGCAAGTGATAAACAAACAGGGGGAGAGGGATGGAGGTACAGAATAGTACCAATGTAAAAAAAAGAAAAAGAAAAAGAAAAAGAAAAAAAGAAAAAAATAACAATGATTTGTCAAATTGGTGGTCCCAAAAATCTGCAATTCACTTTCATTTTGGAAAATCTCTGAGATTGAAATCCACTTTCCCAGCAATTTCTGGTTGAATGATAAAGTTACAGTGAGGCTTTTAATTTTTTCCATCTCCCGGACCCACAAAGTCACTTTCATTAAAAAAAATTTCACCCTGGAGACCCTGATATGAAAAGACACTTTGGTTTGTTTAAATAATGTTTTGATGTTATAATAGATTCAAAGTAGTGAAATTAAAACATAATGTTCAAATAATCATTCTCTTTCTTCTTTTTTGTATCACAACATTTTCTAATGAATTAGTGAAATGAATTCCTCTTTTTGCTCAGGACCCCCCGGGGGCCATGTTGGACCCCTGTGTGTCCCCAGACGCCACTTTGAACACCACTGAGTTCATATCAAAAGCCTTTCATAAGCTCAGTGACTTTTCAACAGGATTTGTCCGTTTCTTCTCTTTGATTTCCACTGTTTTCATGCTATTTTACTCAATATTTTATCAAATGAGTATGTTTGCATTAGTATTTGTATTTTAGAAATATTACACTTCTTCCAATTCCTTAAAGGTGCACTATACAAAAAACATTGATTAGACTCAAATGACAAAAATGTAGTGTAAGCAATACATGTTTGATGCAGTATGTGTAAGTGTGTTTGCCACATTCACACGTGGGTATGAATGTGTGTGCGTGCGTGTGTGAGTGTGTGCGTGTGTGTGTGTGTGCGTGCTTGTGATGCTCGTCCAGCCCTCTCTCGGTGCGTCCGACAATAGAAAAGCTCAGCGTAGCGTGAGAGAGCAGAGCATTATTTTATCTAAATACACTCAAGTCTCTCTGTCTCGGCGTTCCTACAGAATCAAATCAATAGTCACTAAGCTCGGAGTGAATTGATTTTTCAGCCGATTCCTCAGACTAAACTAATACCAAATGCATCTGGCACCTCGGTGCAGGGCGGTAGCAGCAGCTGAATGAATGTTGTTGAGCTTGTAATGGGATCTGCTCTCCTCACATGAAGGTTTCTGCAACAACCTGCTGCACTTTACCAAGCGGGCCCCGTGGTTACCAGGTAACAATGCAACACAACATGACTCCTGCTGATTGAGACAACGTTATTTAAAACTGATGGAGGGATGAGTTAAAGAGGGATGTACGGGGGGGTCGGAGAGAAAGAGACAGACTGAGATCCACATGAAACGCAGAGAGATGGAGAGGAGGTGTGAGTGAGTGGGAGAGAGAGGGAATGATTTAGAAATAAACATAATAGACATTTTTTTTAAAAGTCAAACCCTGAGTTTCTGGAAATATCACGATATTTAATTTACCACAGTGACAATAAAAAGTAGATTTTGCTAAATAATTGACTGCACACAAACCCTGCTTGATCCATTTCTGCTTTTTTTCCCCGCTAAGTGTGTATAGATGTCAATTTGTGTGTGTTTGAGTATGCACGCTTGAGGTAGCTTGTTCTTTCGTGAATGTTTATGCGCGTGTGTTTGTGTATCTGTCATTGTCTATTTCCTGTGTGTGCCTTTTCCTTGTCTATCCTGAATCTCCAGAGACACTAAAATTATCTTTTACAGCAACTGTCTGTCACCTCCATCTTCACTCTGGGTGAATAATGATGGAATAATCAAATTAAACTGAAGTGCATGACATCCCCCTCTCTCTTGTGATGTCCTGCATGCATCTCTCTCTCTCCCTAATGAAGCACAAGTGCCTTAAAATATTTTAACAGCAATTAATGATGTTTTATAGTGGATCTCCTTTTTTGATAGTGTATAGAAGAGAGAATACATGTAGAAAAGGGAAATAGTTGCATATTTACAGTCAGATCCCATCCCTTGTATGTGTTTGTATGTGTGTGTTTGTGTGTGTATGAGAGAGATAGTGAGACATCACCGGCTATAGTGAGAGAAGGGCAAAAGACATCGAAATTAACTGTGTGTATGTGTGTGTGTGAGTGTGTATTCCAGCATTTCCGTCCCAGTAAGACGCCCTGCGACGCGAGGATATTTTGTCACTTCTCATTTTGAAGCGATCATAAATAGTAACAGGGAGCGATGTGTTGGGAAGCAACTTAAGCTGATAGTCAATCCCAGGCAGTCCAGTGGATCTGCGGCGGGATGAGATTGAAAACAGGATTTCGAGTAATGTCACGTCCCGAGCTGTGACAGCGTAATCAAAGAGAGGCACATGCATACGCACATACACACACTTATTTATAACATAATCTCAAGTATTTGGATGGCAAACACAAACACACACAAACCCATAACCCCGAGGATGACAGCAGCTTATTCTTCGTATATGAAGGATTTAATTCCTTTTTCTTGGTGAGAAGCATGGAGTCATAACCTGGCATGTTCAGTGGAAACTCTTTGTACATGAGGTTCAATAGACTGGCTAGCACCTCCTCTTCTTATGATTGAACAGATTTTTGTGCCGATGTCCGCCGCAGTCAACTGGTCCTTCATTTTGTCCTTGAAACACTTTAAATGCTGCTGCTGCGACGCCAAGAGGAGAGGAAGACACGCCTTTTATGCATCCAGGTGTCATCCGTCTGCATGGCCAGTGTAGCATAACCACTGAACCAAGAGATTAGATTTGGTGCCGGGCATCTCTGCTCTCTCTAGAAAGACATTATTTGTTTTGTGGTCTAGTCGGCTGATGCTTATAATGCAGTTAAGGCACTGACGGTGGAAGTGTTCAGGCACCCTGAGGCGTTTCCTGAACATAACACAAGTTTCTCATCCACACAGCAGGAAGGAAAGGAGCGCGCCCTGTAAACCTGGAGCTTGGTCAACAGGAGCAATTAGGGGAATACTTATGTCAGATGTCTGTGCAGTCGACTGGATGAGCTGCACAAGTGTAATCCAAACACTTTATTTTTCTAGATAAATATCATTCAAATAGTTGATCTCTTTTCCAAGTGCCACCTGGCCAAGGAAGCAGCATTAAATACATACATAAATGTTACGAATAACATGAAAACAATGCAAACAGATATTACAAATAATCATAAGTGAAACGTGCAACTACTATAAAGTACAGATAAACAAAACAAAGAAAATCTCCCATGGAGCCCATCTGCATGTACTGTAACTAATCATTTTGTTTCATATTCAGTCTTAAAGTCTTTTTCCCTAAAACAAATGAAAAAAAAATGCGACAGAAATGCGGCTGCAACACGTATTTTGTCGAGTATTTTCGTCTTGTGTGATGAATGGATTATTACTGATGATGTCTCCTATTTCCTAAAGCGCCTGATTGTGTTTATCCTGAGAGATGAGACATGTTTGAAACTACATTGGTCCTTTTTCCATGCAGACTGTCCTTGTAAAGAGCTTAGTGGTCACTCACAGTGCTGCCAAGCGGTGACAGTGCCTCAGTCAATAGCCACTCCGGCCGAGCCGCCTACACACACATTAGAGGCTGCAGCTTCCAGAGTCGTCTTACACCTCCTGTTTCCTACTGTCTGTCCTCTGTTGCCAGCACAATGTTTTTTTTTGCTCAACACTTGACTTTAGAGTAGGCTGACTTGTGCTTACTGATCACTCTTTGCTAAAGTCACCCTCCAGCCATTTATTTAGCCATTAAAAATCATTTCTGTACATCAGTATTGCACATCTCCATGAAAAAATATTCCTTAGTGCTTTAAAACTGCTTAACTATAACTAATTAGTTCTCGCCCACCTCCCTGCCTGCTCAGACACTGGCTGCTAACCAGAGCTCTGTTCACACAACAAGGAACTTTGGAAACAAGGAAATTTGCCATATTTGATAATCTGACCATGAATTTTTTTTCAGCTAATCTCTTAGTTGTACTGTTATTGTTCACGTGAAGCAACCATTTTGCTAATGATATGCAAAGTACCACCCAGTCAGTTAATTGGCGGATTGGCTGTTGGATTTGTGATGTAACAAATCTAGCTGGGCCATGGTGTGTCTGAAGATTTAGGGGTGTACACACAGATGCAAGTCAGTGTAGTCAAGGTCAGAAATTTTAGGGTCATAAATATAAGAAAAACACATTTTTGAGTAAGTTAGAAGGTTAAAGGACCAAAATGACATGTTAGGAGTTTGGGGCAATGGCCACTTCACTGAGTACATAATGAGGGGACTGGAACAAAAATTATCTTTGGTGGCTCACTAAATCACCCTAAAGTCAGAAAAAGAGGTGGTTTATTTATGTAGAAGTGCACTACGCAAAATTAAGGGTTTACTGAAGTGAGGATGGGTTACACTCAACTGGCAAAAACATGGAAAAATCATGTAACACATAAATGAGTCAGGGTCATGATGGGAATCAGATTGACTCAACGATCAGATTTTGTGCTTATTCCATGTTTTCACCAGTCTTCACTATTTAAAAACCTCACTTTTCATTAAACAACATGTTTAAACCTGCCAGGCTTGTTTAGGGGATTAAAACAAATTGACATAAAATTCAAGGCAGAAAGATAATTTGTTTTGTTTACACAGACAGTGAGCAAAGTTAGGTAGATAAGGTTTTACACTGGACTTCACTACTGATGAAGAATGAGATTTTATTGTGAATCGACAGGCCACAGAATGAAAGACAATTCCAATTTGGGATTATTCTAAGGTTTATCTTAATACTTTGGATCATGGTTGTCACCTACATTTATGCTAAAGCAAGTCCAAGCTACATGAAAACTAACTGCAGCTACACGACTGCACCGATGCTTCCCTCTCTCTCTCCCTCCCTCTCTCTCTCTCTCTCTCACTGTCTCTCTCTTCCTATCTCTCTCTATCTCTCCTCTCCCTTTGCTCTCATTATGATAGTTGCATTAGAATGAATGAGACTCTCTCAACCAATCACTTCAGAGCTTTATGGATCATCTGTCTGCCAGGCCATTAGACTGCCAACTTCTTGACATTTACCAGCAAATTCATATTTCACACACACACACACACACACACCCACGCTCATAGGCACACACACACAAACACACGCGTGCACACACATTGAGGCAAAAAAAAAGAAAGAAAAAATGACCCTTTTGGTCCTCACTGTGGTAGTAGTACACCCACGAACACCCACACACAGACACACACATCCAGACACACTGAAGGC
Source organism: Myripristis murdjan (assembly GCF_902150065.1). NCBI lineage: Eukaryota > Metazoa > Chordata > Actinopteri > Holocentriformes > Holocentridae > Myripristis > Myripristis murdjan. The sequence goes on from NC_043990.1 coordinate 14,474,645, forward strand.
TTGTTGACATTTGCCGGCTCTACACATTTTTCTGCTAGGCATTTTAAAGTGAAGGACATGAGACAGATAGATCCCAGAGACTTAAGACAGATAGATCCATTCCCGCCATAAAACTTGTTCACAGCCTCCAAGGATGCGTTTCTCTTCAGTGTGTGCATGTGTGTGAGTGTGACTGTGTGTGTGTATGCGTGTGCACTTGACATAGACGAATCCAATCCCACCGTAAAATTTACTCGCCCGCTCTTGTTAGCTTCTTCTTGGCAGGGCGTGTGTGTGTGTGTGTGTGTGCAAACTAGATTATGTGCGGATGATATTTCAGCCGATGAAAGCTGAACAGGCCGCAGCACTGAGAGCCAGTTGTAAAGATTAACAAGGCATCATGACTTAGTTATGACACATCTTAAATTAGTCAGAACAGAAAAGGAGAAGAAACTTTAAACCAAATGTTGCATGGAGCAAAGATCACGAGCCGTGAAACAACACAACACACTGCCCGAGATGCATATAGCCCACATAGTGGACACTCTATTCAACGAGCCCCACAGTTTCATGAGAGTTTCTTGACATTTTAGCATGGTGAACCCCGGCTGACCTCGTTTACACATCAACCATTTCATACACCTGAGCCAGGAAACTCTGCAAAACAAACTTCAACACATAACTGAGGATCCGACAGTTAAATCAGCCAGCAAACTTTGAAACAACATCCTCAAACACTCCTTAGATTTATCTCAGATGCTATTTAGTGCACTAGTTAGCAGGTAGCCAGCTCCCTAAGCAGGATCCTGGTAGCCAGCAATCATGGGCTAAGTATATTAAAGAAGAAGTTCACCCAAAATGCAAAAAAAAAAAAAAAAAAAAAAAAAAAAAGCTATTTTCCTGCTTACTCTAGTGCTATTTGTCCATCAAGGTCATTAGAGACAGTAATTATATAGCAAGCTCACCAGCAAGCCAGCCAAGAAAAAAAAAGCAATGGAAAAAAAGGAAAACGAAAAGTGGACAGTGACAACAGGTGTTTTCAAGACAGGTGGGAAGTGGAGCACCTGGTTGCTTGCAATTAGTATAAATCTGTCTGTCTCCTATGTGAAGCTGATGTGGCCATAATGACAGAATTTAACCTGAGGAGACATGATGAGACAGTTGTTGTTATGTTGTTGTTGTTTTTGTTTTTATAATCTCAAGGCAACCTGCTTATATTTTGGTGTTTAATTTTTTGAATAGTTTGCCATATTTTGACCAAATTACTAATGTGATTAAAATGAAAATATTAGTTTTATTTCTGTGTGCTGGCTATTTTTGATTCATGGTGATGAAACTTTTTCACATTTGAGAGGATTCAGGTTTGTAGATACAATAAGTTGAACCAGAAAAAAAAAAAAAAAAAAGGCATGATGCAGTGGAATCTTTTCACTTCATTTTCAACTCTAATGAGTTTGGTTTTAGACATCCTTGCTTTGTTTTATAAGACATTTTTGAGGAGGAATGTTTCATGTACAGTTCATATTGGTGTATAAATCATTATTTTCTCACAGGACATATTCTGATCAAAAGAATAAAGCAGGAAACTAGAACCACCAAATTACACAGAAAAATGGATCAGTTGCACTTGAAGTAAGTGGGGAAAATATGTTTTTTGTACTTTGAATGAACCATTCCTTTAAAATGTGAACCTATGTCCACCCAGATTCTTCAGATCCTTTTTGACTCTAATATCTGTCCCAGGAAGTTTCCCACCTGAGGCGTTCCCTCAGGTGCCGGCCTAACGGTGGCACCGTTAGCGCCATAACTCTAGCCGCTGAACTACAAAGTGGCAAATGTATTTTATCCTCAGATGAACCAGTAAAACTCCCTGTAACCCCTGAGAGACTGAGCCACCTTGACCCTCCTCAGAGAGACTCTTTGGGGTACTTCCTCATTCCTCTGGTGTCCACGGAAACAGGGGTGAGGTCAGAAGAGGTTAGGACCAATGGGAGCCAGGGACTGACAGGAAGAGAGGTCATTTATGAAGAGTACAGGAGGTCAGTCCCCTGAGTGTGTACATATACGTGAACAGACAGACATGCCCAGACAGACAGTCTCACACACACACATACACACACACACACACACCATAGACTCACCCTGAGCTTGGTTTAGGCTGCGACTAATGAGGCCCCAGGGTTCTTAAAGATTCACAGTAATATGTCACTTTCTTTACTGTCTTAAAGACCGACAGAGATCTGTCACTTTAACATTTAAAAATGTTCCTTGTTCATAGTCTGAAATGACAGCAAACACAGGTACACCGCCTTACCAGATACCTCTGAAATTTCTCTGATGTGAAGTGAAAAGGGCACTTGACTCCATTTTGCACAAAGCAATCTAAATATTGTTTATCATCATCTACAACTAAGATGAAGCATTATTCAAAGTTATGCAATTTCACAATATCACAAAAACACATTTTTACTAACTATTCAAGATGTGTAAAAAAAACTAACAGTTACCATTATTTTGTAATAGATTACTCTCACATGCATTATTACATATAATAAATTACTTTTATGGGCTGGTCAGTTTAGTCATTAATGGACTTGAAGCAGAATGGATTTCTCATGGATGTCTCATTCTCATGGTTATTTAGACAACATGAAAGGCCATACCACAGGCTGCAGCTGACACATACACACATACATGCGCGCGCACACACACACACACACACACACACACACACACACACACACACACACACAGGCACAAACACGCACACAAACTGCAGAGTATGTAGAAAGTTATGGCCACACATCCACCTCTGGTCATTCACACAGTCTATTCAGTCACCTCTGGATATTTCCTCCCACACACACACACACACACACACACAGTCTTGAGCAGTAAAGCCATATCAGCATGCAGGGACACGCTGTACGTGTGTTGCCTGCAAAACATGGACATGTTCTCTGATCCGTGACAGAATGAAGAGTTGGACTGTGGGAAGGGAGGGGTAGGGAAGGAAAAAGGAGATAAACAGGTAGATGAACAAAGGTAGTTTTCCTGTTGTCGCAGGCATCTATATGGACCGGGTGTGTCTGAAGGCCAGGTTCAGAAGCCTGTGTGATCTCTCAGAGAAACATAGGCAGCTTCACTATAAACGAATTAATGTGACAGCTCAAAATGTTACTGTGTCTGTATACTAACTTATTTTCCTCAAAGAACAAAGACATTATTAATTGGTAAAAAGAGATTTCCACACCTATATGTTGTGAATATGCTCTGTGAAAACTGTCGAATGCAGAGATGGAGAGCATATTGTTAACTCAGACAGGTCAGAAATCACCAAAACAGCATGTCAGCGTAAGTTTGAAAAAGTAAAACGTATATCACTATGGATTATTTACATCCCCAGGGTGTCCTGATGACTCCCGATGAGGGTCAAAGGTCACAACATGGACTTGCAACACCACAGATTTGAATTCAGCTGATGTATATCCTCATCTCCTCTTTTTGTGAGCTTTAGTGTATATTGTAATATAACCAATGTCCTTCAAAAACGTTTTATCTCTACAATGTATGTTTTTCTCTGAGAATTGAGTAAACCCAATTCTACAATTAATGTTAATGCATTTTTTTTTTTTTTTTTTTTTTACATTTTACTGTGATACTACAGTGATACTGCATAGTGTAAACTGTCCGCTCAAGAAAAAGTGAATAAAACAAGGCCAAATTGGAATTAAAAGGTGTCCTAAATTATTTAAATTAGTTATGCTACAGCTTGCCAGTGGAAGTCCAGTTTCCACTGCTCATGTTGGGGAGTTTGTATGTCTGACTGAAGGCGTGTGTGTCACCAGGGAGTGTTTTGTCACAGAAAAAAACACATCACACAGACCCCTGGAGCAGCTGCTGTCCCCAGAGTGCACCCTGCTTCACACACACACGCAAGCAGCATTTTTTGCTGTTTACATATGCACTCACACAAATATACAGCATGCTCAGTATTGTATGTCGAGTCAACACACATAAAACACCTTATTTCCACAGTCCTAGTCTCCTAATCTCCACTCTCTTCTGTGTGTATCAGTTCTGTGCTATCAGCTACAAAACACACACGTTGTAGATAGAAACAAACAAAAGCAGTACAAAGCACTGCAGAAATGCACATACATTACACACTCTCTCTCTCTCTCTCTCTCTCACACACACACACACACAAATACTGTACATATACAGTTGTTGCTGTCCTCATGCGACCTCATACAGAGCAGTAAAGTTTCAGCCAAGTGCTGAGGTGTCGGTAACCAACTCACTGGATCAGACTTTAAAATCCTTTGTTTTTTGTGGTGAAAGTCTGAACCTGGCTTGGTAGAGGTGTGTGTGTGTGTGTGTGTAGGGGTTACCAGCTTCAAGGTTGGGTGTTGAATTAAGCCAACAAGACCTCCAGACACCCCAACACACAAGTTCAACCCCCTTCCCCCAACCTGCTCTCCACACCGGTCATACTCGCCTCCTCTACACCTGGTTATAAAGCTCACAGGACGGCTCTTTAATAGACGTTTCGGAGGATCTCAGCTGTCTCTTAACGCATCCACCAGATGTCTGATCTACAGCATGGACCTCTCCTCCTCATCATCTCTCTTCTTGCTCCTCTTAACCCTTGCCTTCTTCTTGCCTCACCTCATGTCTGCACTTCGCCCTCCCTCCCTCCCCCTCAGCCTCCCTGGGGGTCACACAGGCAGATGTGCAGCCCATTTCTCTCGGCATACACACATTTCTGACCTAATTTCTCCAAGGAGGCCAGTTTAGTGGTGCCTATTAAATGACAGAAGCTGCGCAGTATGTAGACGCAAAGTGGGGGAGCAGACAGCAGTGGGAGTCATGGGATTCCTGTAGATCAGGGCCGTCCAATTTAGGGCCCGCCGTGTTGGTCCACTCCTCCTTTGCTTTGTCCCATCATGGCATTTGACAAGCTCATGCTTATTCTCCTCTTATTTTGAAAGTTCTATGGAACCCTAATCGTGATAACCACAAAACATAAAAAGTACATAATCTTAGTTTTATGGCAATGTACAGTACAGTGCTGTAGAGCTTCCCTATTAAATGATCTACGTCTTATCGATGAAGAATTATGGTATTAATTTTCTATAAAACATAAAACAGTTTAATGTAATGTAATTTCATATAACATCAATATTTATTTTTGGCCTGCGGCTCTCCATCTAGATTAATTTCTGACCAGTCGTGGGAAAGAATTTGGGCACCTCTGCAAATCTAAGTACTAATCAAACTTCAAGTGTCCCCACAAGTATAGCAACAAGGAGTAAACTGAGGACATCAGGTCAGTCCATGTGGCCATTTGAGCGCCTTTGTTCTGCAAGGCCGTGTCCACACAAAGCCAGATAAATATAAAAATCCATCTTTTTTTTCTTGGCCTTTCATCTGAACTAAGCCAGCATTCTCCACTGCAAAACAGGGGCTTTTGGAAAAAAAAAAAAAAAAAAAAAAAAAAAAAGGCTTTCAAAAAGAGTTTTGATTTGAAGACACCAGTCTGGCATTGTAGTGTGGATAGGAAAATCAGAGCTTTCTGAAAACGCTGATGCAGAAATGTTATATGATGTAGGTCGTAGTCTGGCAAAAGGTCATGCATATAGACCTGTGCATGCTTGACAGAGGGGTTTTAGGCAGTTTGGGGTGTTTCAGTGGACAGCAAGATTTTGGAGAATACTCTGATCGTAGTGTGTATGGAATATCAAAATGGCACTTTCAGGTTTACTAAGCTTTATGTGGATATGGCCAAGGTAATCCTAAATGTTTGGAGCTGTCAGACACTGTAAACAAGAAAACAAACATGAGATGACGAGCATTTCCTTTATAATAAATTTATTGTTCTATGTCATAGACAAAAACAGCTTCATCTACTATGTGAAATACACTGAAACCACATTGCAATAGCTGCACGGTGCAAAAAACTTTGATATGTTTGTACCAAATGTTCAGCCAGCATCCATGGCAAACATACATGCAATGCCCATAAAATTATATACATACAACTAAAGGCCTGTGTTAATTCCAAAAGTGTTTTGCTGTGATCAAGACAGCGGTGATATTTATGACCTGAGGAGCGACAGAGTTGTCATGAGAGGCTGAACCGAGGGGTAAAACACACTCAAAGGGAAATTTAACAGCCCCCTTCAGCCTCTTTACCACACTGATGCCTCTAGCTTGGTGGCTGGTCAGTGGTTTCACGCTTTAGGAGAAAACCTAGTCATTTCAATTTTAGTGTTTGGTTTTTCACACTTTTCAAACCCACTGAATAGCTGTCCAAGTCCATGCACTTGGGAAAATCAGCCAGTATAATTCCTAAAATAAATCCTGAAAAGTTGACTTTGGATACAACATTTTCATTCAAAGCAGTAAAATGTTAATTTGCATACAGCGACCATCACATAGGCTACAGATTATTGTGTTTCAACATCTGCGACTCTCTTTTTGATAATCAATGTAGAACTGAGCATATCTGCTCAAACTGTTAATGCTTTTTATAATGAATCATCGATGGGGTTTTTGTGCTGGCAAATGAATTTAACAGAATGGTTAGTAGGAGGGGTGTAAAATAGCCTCCACAAAATTGTTGCAGATGTGAGCTGTGATAGCAAGTGAGAGTAAAAGGATAATGAAATGCAGCTAATGAAAGCAATAACAGCAAGTAATGATAAAGGATTAAATTAATTGTCTTTGTAAATGCTCTGATTAACAGCAAGCAAAACATAACACTGCAGTTTCATGAAAACTTAGTAACTTAAATTTTACATTTTTCTCCTTCCAGAATTATAAGTTTGTCAGGTACATTTATTGAATTTCATAGCCCTGAGACCGTCAAAACCCAATTGAAAACCACTGTAATGTTTCAAAAGATACAGTGATTGTAAACATGAACATAAGGGGTTTGTTTGTTGAGTTGACTTTTTCGATACTGGGGCTCACAGCCAGCAGCAGCCATAGAGTCAAGTCAACAATCTGGATTTGTTTTAGAGTTTTGATGGTTTGAATTAAACCAAGTAACAGGCTTCAATCATTTTTCATCGAAAGCAACTGTCAGCTTCAAGCTGAACCAGTGCAGGTGTTGGTGTAGGTGTTGGTGTGTGGGTGTGAGAAGCTGAAAGACAGAGAGATTGTGTCTTAAACATGCCAAGAGCCAGGGGCATGAATTAAACCCTCATTAGGATCTGGCACCTCCACTGGCTCCCTGTCTATTATGTGAGTGTGTGTGTATGTGTGTGTATCTAAGCTACTTGGTGCCAGTACAACTACACAAATTGCACTTTCACTTTTTCCCTGTATATTACAATATTATGTGTTCATCTGTTTAAGCAAAAAACAAGAAAAACAAAACTGCCATGCACAAAACAATTGATAACCATGTTTTATATCATATCACCTGTACCCAGATATCACAGATGCACAATTACATACAACAACTTAAATAAGATGACAGGTTGGTCAGCTGTTTGAGTAAAAGCAGTAATGCCCACCAAGCACCACAGAGGATTAAAAAAAGTTCCCCTTGGTCACACTGTTGTTGTTGTTGTTTTTTTCTTTAAATATACCAGATATAAGCAGTGGCCTCACACATAAGCCAAACAGTTAATTTCTGAACTTGCTAGGCTGACGAATAATGATTAATCACATGTTTGACAAATGATTATATCATCTTTAAAGACACGATCAATAAGCTACTGACAATTGTTGAGGCTGATAGTTTCCCCACAATAATTCTTTCTTTGGCAGTTAAAATAAAATCATACAATCACATTACAATCCAAAAATAAATAGCCAGATTATATCAGATTGTTGCCTTGACAATAAATAAATTATTTCAGATCCCTGGAGGGTCACAATCAAAAACAAAACAAGTCCCTGTCTTTCTTTATGTTGCATTTAACCTCAGTGGAAGGATGTGTGAGATGATTTCACATGGCGCATGTATGATTTCAACAGAAACAGACCTTAGGATGCTAAGCACAGGTTACAAACTGACCAAACAAAGCAGACTCACTCACTTTTATTCCTTTTCCACCAAAAAAGTTCTGGTTCTCAAACTGGTGTGGTTCAAGATTCTTGGAACCAAGGTGCAAACTGAGAAACTGGCCCGTGTTTTGACCAGTTTTTGGACTGGAACCATCCCATCATGGATGTTGGGCATGCACAACAGAAGTAAATACTCGTGACCACGGTGCCATGGTGACCCCGCCCATCTGCTGTCAACTGCAGCACAGAGCCCGACCCCTCCTATCTGTTAGAAAAATTAACCTATATAATCTGAGACTGATATGGTTCAGACTGAGAATAATAAACTCTTAATTGTGCCGGTACGTTATCTGGTGTGCTGATTCTGTCCCAGAGAAATTAGCAGGATCTGACAGTTCACACTTCAGAAGTACTATTTTCTTTGTGCAGTTGAGAACCGATTTTTCCATTTGGGAAGCAATCAATGGAAATGCAAAGAATATGTCGAAATGGTTCTTTGTTGGTGGAAAAGGGGTGTTACTGGCCTACTGACTGATTTCCTGACCAGGTGGCTACCTGAGTATCATGCCATTAACTGACTGACTGACAGTCTCATCAACTGGCTGACTACCACCCATCACAATCACCAGCATTCTTGAAACTGACTTGAGTGACTGGCTCGGCTCCACAATCCTCCTCCTCAGAAAACACTGCAACCACAAACGACGACTGAATAACTTCTTAGAACAATCTAAGCTTGTACATTTACAGAGCAAAGTAAACCCCCTGGAAAAGCATCTACATTTACTTGTTCCTTTCTGTTAACGCTTTATGCTGACTGCACCGGCACATAGCTATGGTAATTGTGTACACAAAGGAGCATGTTGCATCGTGCACCAGTTAACTTGAATTCATATGCTGCAGGATGACAGGAATCAACAGGCTTACATGTACGTGCACTCCTGGCCGGATGTAAATGTGATTGCAGAGAAAGTGGAGTGAGGAGGAGAGTTGTGAATCCACGAAGCTGTGATGACAGATGCAGGGGCTAGATGCTAGTAAAAGCTGATAAATATTTCAAAGTGTAAGTCTACATACAGCACACATACTGCTGTTTGCAGCGGCCAAAGTGTTCTCTACACATGTAACTCAGTTGAATATGGCCTGTATTATTAATGTTTCATTTTCAGCTTGTGAAATTTTGTGTTACTCTGTGATTGAGTTTAAGGAATTTCTTCGCATACTGAGGTTGGACCCAGCAGTTTCAATGTGTTATACCTTTTCGAAAAGACTCAGGCAGTTTGTCCCCTGTGCTGATAAAAAATAAATAAAAACACAATTTGTTTCATAGCCTGTCCAACTACTGTAGCAGTAAAATCATTTTTCTAAAAGGAGCAGTAAAATACTGTAGAGAAAAGCAATGTTGTAAGAACCGAGTACATGTAGCCCTGTTGACAGTTGTTAAGGATGGATGTTGGCACAAACCTGCTAAATATTTCAGAATGTAAAAGTACTCAGTGTTTCCCCTATATTCGTTCAGCAGCGGTGAGCCATAGCAGCTAGAAAAGTGCGACCATTGCTAAAAGACAATATGAAAATGAAAATATGATGAAGTATCTCAATTCTGCCTGCAAAATATAACCATATATCAGCCCCTGCTTGCACCGAATACTGAAGTTAAGAGCATACTGTTGCACACTGGTGATTGTCTAATTTTCACAATGCTCGTTATGTGAAAAAATCTGAAAATCATTAATTCATTATCCCAATGAGTAAAGCCATTAATACTGGCTCACAGTCAAAAATCTCTCCTTCCTTCACACTCTCCCATGCCTCGCCCTCTTTCCTCCCTCCCCCCTTCCGAACTGAAAGCTTTCAGGAGAAAACCTCTCTTTAATAATTTGTATTCTTGTGTCATCGTGCTGGCTAAGGGCACTTTTGGCTCTCAGACAGGCCTGCTCATAAAACAAGCTCACCTAAAAATGATCAGCGGAAATGCAGCGAATTAAGCGTGCCAATGTTTTAAACACTAGCTACCAGCACAGAAAATCAACAACACAATCATAGTTTACTTCAACTAACCTAAGATACACACACGGTGCAGCAACAGTGGCATGCTAACCGGTGCCTGAATGAGGAAGGTGTGTTGGTGTTTGACATATGGTTTGAAGCCAGGCACGTAGATGTACATTCATACAGACAAACATACACACACACACACACATACACACACACACACACACAAACACATACATCCTGAGGCTGAGTAGTGGTTTACATATGTTCAGTGAGGTTGAGCAGCAACAACCTGTTTGGCATCAAGACAACTAACCTCCTCTTCCTTTTCTCCTCCCTCTCCTCTCAGCAGGGGGAGGAGATTCAAGTCTTCAGGTTTACATCTGATATGCATGTGTTTGTACACACCTTAACTCTTCAGAACGGCCGGTGTGTGTATATTCTCAGAATGTGTATCAATCTACATCCATATCTGTCCATTCAGAATAGTTGGAACAACATCTCAGGCCCCCAGTCCATAGCCGTCTGAGCCACAGCGAACACAGCCGCCCCGAGGGTGGCAGACAGCCCCCACACTGCCATCTTCACCATCCTGTTCCCCTGTCCCAACAGCAGGCCTCTGTCACGGGACAAAGCTGCCTCCAGGCCTGGGTGTCTATGATCTAGGAGCACAAAATAAGGAGGGGGTCAGACTGCTGGGTGCAGAAACATGAGGACAGGACAGCAAGGAGCAGAAAAAGGGATGCCTTGTACGCTTTCTGTCAATATAATGTGCATAAAATGTCAATGGAATAATGTCCCCCAACGGATCAGATCATATGCTGAATTCATGACATCCCCGGTCCTGTCAATGAAGGAAATGCTCGTAGTAGCTGTCAGTAGCTGTGACAGCTGCAGAAATATTGGTTTGTGCAATGCAGCATGTCACATATCACAACTGTGGTTAAAAAAAGCTATTAAAACTGCAGTCTGTGTTGATCTGTGCTGAATATGATATCTTAATTAAAGAGCTAAAAGCTAGATCTCGACTCGGCTGTTTGAAACACTGATCTCTAATAATTATATATATATATATATATATATACACACACACACACACATATATATATATATATATATATAATGTTACGTTTGTTTAAAGTATTATGAAGACAACAAAAGATTGTTTTAAATTGATTGTACCTCAGATATTAAAAAAAAAAAAAAAACATCTTTTCCGGTTATATTTTTTTTTCATTCAAATTTTGTTCCAAATATCATTCGAATATCGAATTGTGAACCCTGTATCAGGAATGAAATCGAATCGTGAATTGGGTGAATGATTACACCCCTCATGAACAGTGGCAAAGGAGAGAAAATACTTCCAACTTGCCAGCTGCTGAAACACGTTTAACATTTAGATGCCAGCCTTTGTGTGACAACATGATTCTGGTCCCATGTCCAGATGCAGAAAATGCCAAAGACTGAGGGTAAAAATGAAACCAGAGACAGCAACGTGTTCCATCTAACTGCTCTGGTTGGATAGAAATGCGTCTACAATCTCACAATCTGTATCCAACAAGAATTCACATTTTCTTAATTCATCTGTTGATATCTGTGAAAGGATTACAGTTCCCATTTTTACCATGTCTGGAGGCGGAGCTGCCTCGGGCCTTGGTTAGACGCTGGAGAACAGAGTCTGGCCTCTGGTGGAGCGTGGAGAGCTGGAACGACTGGAACGTACTGATGGACAGACTGGAGAGACAAACAGGTACAGAGGGGGTGGAAAGAGGAGAAAGAGAGAGAGAGAGAGGAAAAGGGAAAGAGACAAAGAGAGAGAGTTAGCTGCTGATGGAGAACAGAGTCTGGTCTGAGGTGAATCTTGAGCAGGTGGAGTGACAGCCAGAGATGGACGAATGGATGGATAAACAGGTGGACTGCTGAGTCAGCAGCTCAGGTTATGGGGCATTAATACTAGTCAGTCAGGGCCTTGTGTCACTGATGTCACTTCCTGCCCTGAGCAATGACTGTAGGGGTACAAGTAAGGACACAGAGAGAGAAAGAGAGAAAGAGAGAGAGAAAGAGAGAGAGAGAGAGAGAGATTGAGAGATTGTGTTCCCAGAGTCACATCCCAGATATCACACGCACATGTGCATATTTGTCTTTGTGTGTGTGTGTGTGTGTGTCAACATCCCCATTCAATCTACACCTGTTTTGAGAGCATCCCCTCTTGGTCACTGAGCAAATTACACGACATAAAACTCATTAGCAATACAGAAAAATAAGACTGTGACTGTGTTTTTGAAAACCTCAACATTATCAGACAGAGTGGTTTATTTGTGAAGTACAATAATATGTCTTGTGGTTTTGGTGCAGAAACACACTGACACCTATTGTAGGAACCCAGGATCCTGGGACCCCGGGACCCATTCTGTAAAAATATAAAGGCTGAAATCTCACAGCTCACCATTCAATACGTATCAAATATCAAAGTAATTACAAAAACACTACCACTGTCATATTGGTCACTTGTGTGGTATCAAGTAATGCCGACTGCAATATAAAAACTATTGAGCACAAAATTCTGACTGAAGCATGACTAAGTATGCCATGCCATTTGGTAGATCCAAATGCATATTAATAGAAAAAAAAAAAAAAAAAACTACTTTGAAATTTCAGTACCACCAAAAAAAAACAAAAACAAAACATCTTTGGTGTGCAGAGATTTTTTTTTTTAAAATAACATTTTAACTTTTAAATATTTTATCTGCTCGCCTCTTGTGGGACTGCAGTGCCGCCCGCTTGGCCAGTAAAGAGGGAGGGTACTGGTCGAACAGCGCCTGGGATCGACCAATGAGGAGTTCGTATGGGAGGTCCTGGGGGATGCGGGAGAGGAGATGGTGCACCATGGCCATGTCGCACTCCGTTCGCTTCACCTCCTTCTCTCGGTGCAAGACAATCTGAGGAGAGGAATGGAGAGAGGAGAAGGAATAAAGAAGAGGAGAGAGGCAGGAGTTAATGTTTTGACCACCATACTGTGCACTGTGGTCAAGCTTAAAGGATGCATGAACTGCATTCCACACACACACACACACACACACACACACACACACACACACACACACACACACACACACACACCCAGTATAAGCTGTTAAAGTGAGTTTTACAGGGCGCACTGGTGGCTCACTTGGTAGAGCACGTACCACGAATCAAAGCTGACCCCTTAAAACAGCGGCCTGAGCCCTTTGCCATGTCATCCCTTCTCTCTCCCCTGCCTTTCCTGTCTCTCTCTCTTTCCTGACACCATCAAAATGAAGCAGAAATGCCAAAAAAAACAATAACACTAATAATGAAAACATTTTTAAAAACTGAGCTTCACTTCTACAATGTAATGAGTTCTAAGCAGCACAACAGGCAGCTAAGTGTTAATGCCCCATGCTGTGCGCTGTAGTCAGCCTTGGAGGAAACATGAACTACATTCTGCTTTGTTGTTTCACACACTTCAAACAGATCTCTCCCTCTGCCCAGCCCCTAAACACAAACACACACACACACATACACACAAGGATACAAAAAAGCACACTCAGACACTTATATACTCAGCCACAAACATAAATGTGCACATACTTAGTAACATGCCCACCCCCCCAAAAAAAACACAAAATCCACTCATTAACATAAAAGAACAAAAGGATGCATGTACACACACATACACATTCCAGCTATGTACATGTGTGCCAAAGCAGTCAGTGTGAAAGCAGCCAGAAGAAGAGGCTGTTCTAGAAAAGACCAACATAGAGAAGCAAAATGGGAGGGAAAAAAATGTTTTTCTTCTTTGTCATTGATCTCTCTACTTCTCTAGTTCTCACTTCAGTCTGCTGTTCTTGTGTCACTCTCCTTCCTGATGCCGTCCTCGTCCTTTTCCTGCTCTCTTTCTCTTTTATCTCTCCCTCACTGTCCCTCCCTTCCTCTGTACCTCTCTCACTCTCTCTCTTCTGTTCATTAGGAGGCATCTAATTAACTAGTTGAGTGACTTCACAGTGCCTTGGTGTGCATGTGTGTGTGTGTGTGTGTGTGTGTCAGCATCCTGGATTACTGACAAAACAAGCCCACTGCCTCCAGCTCACTCTTTACGGTGTCTTACCGCAGCAGCGAGGTAGATGGGCATCAGCGGGTGCGAGGCCAGGAAGAAGTCGTAGAGCCTCAGTGTGTGTCTGAACTCTGATAGGACGTGGCCGTACCATGTGATCAGCCAGGACAGGGCGAAGATGGTGCCCACCTCGGCTCTGAAGGTAACACACAATTAAACACAAAGGGAGGTCAGACGTACAGAAAGAAGAAGACACAAAGTGCCAAACCTGGAAAAGCATGTGTGAAGACTAATCACTGACCTCACTTACTGACCTTGACCTTAACCTTCACCAACACACATGACCCATCTTTTTAAATTAGCTTATATATCATAACTATTTTTATATTATTTAAACATGTTATTTTGTTGTATTCTTTATTTATTGTGATATTTTACCCTGATTTTTATATATTCACATTATTCTATCCTGATTATGTTGTTTTAAAGCACACTGAATTGCATAACTCTATGAAATGTGCCATATGAATAAAGTATTGCTATTATTATATTGGAAAAAATAACATTAAAACCTTTGATTGACCTTCAAACTGACTGAAATTGCTTGCTTTGTATTTTTGACATTGTGTTGGTACTGGTTTAGCTCAGTCCCAGAGTGACAAAACATTTGAAACCGCAAGATTTCTCTCTGTTTCTGCCCATTTCTGTAAAAAACTGATTTTATCAAAGTCAGAGTCTTCATTTACTGTTTATAACCCTTCCAAACTCTCCCTAGACATCTTTTTCTGTTGCATGCTGACATAAAAAGGTAGCTATTTTTGACAGAATCTCAAGTAAATTTGAGACTGTAAGAGGCGGTTGATAAATATTGAATAGGAGCATCCAAGGTGGAGGGGAGGGCTATAAGGACGCGTAAAAGGATTAGGGAGAGACAAACAAAATGAAGTCAGAAAAACAGATGGACAGAGTGAAGAGAAGGAGCAAAGGGCATGTACATCGACTCAGGGAAGATGAGAGACAAAAGAGAGGGAGACAGAAAATTATAGAGACAGAAAAAGAAGGGAGGGGGCAGAGGAGGGGGGGCAAAAAGAGTCAGAGATAAGAAGGAAGGAAAGGGAAAGAGGAAGAGAGTTTGAGCACTAAAAAGAGCATTTGAAACATTGTTTGAAGTATAGGGTCTTGTTTATCTTGCCATTTTTGTCAGAGCGGAATGTCTGTCTTTTTGTCTGTGTGTGTGTGTGTGTGTGTATGTGTATGTCTGTGTGTGTGTGTGTGTGTGTAGACAGCAGTTTGCAGGTAGGGAGGATGTCAGAACAGCATCAATTATGAACTAGCGTCAAAATGGCAACAGTACACAGACACCCACACACACACCTATTAAAATACTTGTGAGGATC
Source organism: Myripristis murdjan (assembly GCF_902150065.1). Lineage (NCBI taxonomy): Eukaryota > Metazoa > Chordata > Actinopteri > Holocentriformes > Holocentridae > Myripristis > Myripristis murdjan. Next base: position 14,490,110 of record NC_043990.1, read on the forward strand.
ATGCATTGCCGTGCAACATTCCCTATCTCATAACACTCATAACTACAAACGCAAACATCCGACAAATTAATTGTATTTCTCAAAATAAGCATTCCTGTTTTTTGTTCAGATGAATTGCAAACCTATCCTCTCATTTTATTAAGTAATTTCCTGGTAACTGTACTCCAGCATGTGACAAACAGAGTTAACCAGGTAGACAAAGAAATGTTTCTTAGTGGAGTGTGAAGGTGTCCAAAACTGTATTTAGACCATGTGACACTAAAACTCCCCATTAACCCCAATACTAATGACATTCCAATTCAATGGTGCACACATGGCCTTTTGTCTTCACTGTCACAAGTAAAAATCAAGACTTTGATGCCACCTAGTGGTCTTATTGCTTCTGGTGGTTACCCTGTGTGTGTTTGTTTTGGCTGCTCGGCTTCTGTACCTGATCATGAAGTCATGTAGCTCTGTATCAACCTGCTCTATTATAGGCATCAGGTAGTTCAAAATGTGCTTGGTGCTGTCCATAGTAGGATCCATGAAATCCCTAGAGAGAGACAGAGAAGAAAGTGAGGCAAATTATGTTTACACTTAATAGTCTGGACTATGGTTGGTGTCGTCCATACTGGAAGTCAGTCAAGCTGATCAAATTTGCTCAGTAAAAATTAATTCTGTAATCTCTCAAACACACATTGGGTTCCTTGGATGACAGAAAAGGACTACACTTACCTGAGGTGATGATTGGACAGCGTGTGCAGCATGGCGATGGCCCTCCTCTCCCCGACCAACAGCAGCAGAGTGACGGCCACATCATGGTAGCCTTGGTAGTAGTGGAGCTGTGGGCTGTGTTTCAAAACCTCCAGTATGATGTCGATGAGCTGTTCCTGAAGCACCGCTCTCTCTGTGGCTGGCATACCTGAGCAGAGAGGTAGTGTGTGTGTGTGTATGTGAGTACAGTAGAAGTTACCCTGGATTTCTCCTTCACTATACTGCAGCATATTCCTCAACAAATGTTTGTTAATTTGAACTGCTCAACAATGAAGAAACTGGTTCTTATGCACACCTGAATGATGAGTGCTGGGAGAATGGCGGAAATTTCCAAATGAAGGTTACACTTCTGCACACGATCTGCACTACAACATTTTATTTATACAATGTTTCGGTGTGTTGGTCTTTCTGCCTGAGAAAGGTTAGGATGCAGTGAATGCATCGAAACACTGCATAAATAAAATGTTACAGTGCAGATGGTGTGTGGCAGGTTAACTGCTCGAAAGTAGAACGTAGGACTCTTTGCCCTTCTGACAGCTAGCAAGATAAGCAAAATCATAACAGCCGTTGTGCATTTTTTTTGTCTAACCCAACCCAAGGCTGAAATCATGCACACACAGACAAAAAGAAACTAAGAAAAAGTACCTTAGATAAGAACAGCATGCACCTCCAGTGTATTTATACATACATTGTCAAAAATAAAAAGCATAGCATAAACCTGAAATTAGCCAAGAACGCCCTAAGCCCTGCCCAAGCCTGACATCTTTGTCAGAAAATGAAACCAAATCCAAAACTTCCAACAGGATTGGGTCCATCAGTCAGGTTGCAGACCTCTTATCAGAAATGTACTTCTCCAGACAGTGGCTCAGTCAATAAAAAGGCTTTGATCACATACACTAATACAGGTCAAAGATAAGGAAATCAGAATTCAGCTGATAACTAACATTTATGACGGCCCTCCCATGCCTGACCTGGTCCTTCTCTGTTTTGGAAGAGGGGAGGCGGGGCGGGCAGGCCGTCAGGGGATGTGTTTCACCCGGGCAGCTTGGGGCTCCAGGTTACATCGGGTCATGTAAGCCACTAATCTTTCTTTTTCTGTTTTTTTGGGGGGGGGTAAATGTTCTTCTGCTGCAGCACCACTTTGTGAGTTAGCCTGATAAAGACAGGTGTTTCTTCCCATCAGAAGCCTACCTGGTACAGCTTTAACTCAGTTCATTAATTATTAAACACTGCCAGATATCTACATGTTACTATAGGCACAGTGTTGATGTTTGATAAACCACAGCCTGATCTGAACTGCTGTCATGAAGGTTAACACACACATACACATACACACACACACCTTTAGGAAACCTCTTCATGGACCTCCTGACATCCAGTAAAACCTGGTTGTAGTCCTTATGGTTCTCCCTAACATCTCGACCTGGAACAAAACAGGATTTTCATTCTTAGTATTGACTTCACAACAGTAGTAGGAGTAGCTGCAATCAGTCATTGATACTACTGTCAATCAATAGCTAACCAGGTCATTAGCTCATCAATAGGTGAGTCAGTGAGGTCACAGTACTAACCAGGTTTATGTGGTAGATCATACACATTGACATTAAGCAGTTTGGGCCAGACTTTCCTCCTCAGTTCGTCAATGAGCAGTCCTCCCTTGCTGGCTGCCGCTCTCCTCAGGGTCTCAATGTCCACTGGATCACTTGACATAAAAAAAAATAAATAAATAAAAAAAATAAATTGTGAGGACTGAAAGTCAAAATGCATTGGTCTGTTTAGTTGGCTTGCTCAATTAATAAATTATTTTGCTCCGTTCAAAGATGGAGTGCCTTTTTTCCATGGTTTTGCTTGCAGGATTTTGTTTCTAAATGTTTACTGTTATCATCAGTGTTGTGCAGTGCTTCAAAGTCTGGCAATCTTCAGACAGGGCTAGAGTACAATTCTCCTCAAAATATTTTGAAGAATTTCAAGGCTGATAAAGGAAAAAGGCTTAAATTTACAGCATCAAGGCTGTTCAACCCTGCACTGTAACCACACATTCAGCTTTGCAGGTTTTTATGAGCAAGTCGACACCCACATTATTTGTTTAATCCCTTGTACGTCTGCCTGACACTGTGGCATTGTTGCTGCAGTGATGGCTGCACAATGTGCGTCAACATGTCCACGTTGTACAGACAAAAAAATCTGTTGTTTCGTTTTAGATCAATTAGTCAGGCTGCTGTCCGGCTGACAGCTTGTTACTTGGATGCAGTAAGCTGGGCTGTTCACTGCCTGTCTGTTCAATTCGACGAGCACTTCCCTACGCTGTTTCACATCCAACTGCACAGTCCCCTTACACTTAAGTCTTCATCTGCCTCATCACGCTGTTGCTGTGGGCACATGTGAGTAATCATCCTGTGTTAAATTAGTTTTGACACAGTTTGATGAAGGTCACCGTCTCAGTGGATAAATGCAATGCCATCTAATTGCGGCATGGCGCATCAGACGAGCAGAGAGGGACATATTCCCACTTGCTTGCCGGAACACTGTGGCCCATTATTCTGCTGCTGATGGGGCTATTTTGTATGGAGAAATTTACCAAAACCATCTGTATTTATTTTCCAAAGCAGATCTTTTAAGATTCTAACACTACAGGCAATTAAAAGGCAGATTGTTTAGGAAAAGCCACAGAAGGATGATGAAAGGTGTTGCATTTGCAGAGTAAGTCTCAATGCCCAGTGGCCTGGGTTCATGTCCTTTCTGGTGTTAGAAAGGCAGCTAAATTAATTTCTGTCAATAGGACACAATGAAGTTCAATTTTATGTACTAGCACTTCAGCCAGCTGACAACCTGCTTGCATTGTTAGCATTCTCAAGAGTGTCACGCTGCCTCATTAGCTGTATCTACTGTTCAGAAAAAGGAATGCTCTCAGTATTTGAAAGCCCTGTCAGCTGAGTAATTGGGAAGGGGAAAAAAAAGCCAACTTAGAGGATGCTCAAATTCAAAAGGCGAGGCGTTATCAGCAGAGAGAATCAACGGTGACATTTCTACCAACCTGTTCAAAGCCTGATGGATCTCAGCCAACTTCTGTTTCTTCCAGGAATCTGGTTCTGTATAACGAGGAAACGATAAGGGGGGAAGATGGGAGGAGAGAGAGAAAAAAGGCAGAGGGGGAGAGAAAAGGAGTTTGAAGGAGAGAGGGAGTGTGAAAAGAGAGGCAGAAAGACAGAGTGATGGGAGGAGGCACAGTTTGAGGACAGAAAGAAAGACCAGAGGAGGGATAAGCAGAGAGGGAGATGGTAAATCAGAAACAGGTCAAATGGGATGTGGACAGTGAGTGGAGGAGACACGGAGAGAGAGAGAAAGAGTAAGAGGGGAAGCATGGAGGAGTGGAGGGGAGGTTAAGGGTGGGAGACAGAGTGGCAGAAGAACAGAAAAGGTAATGAGGAAAGAAAGAAAGAGGAGGGCGGGACGGTGAGATATGAGGGAGAAAGATTGTGGAGAGATGAAGGGGTTCAAAAGAGAGGGGTGGTGGGAGAGCAAGAAGGTAAAAGGGCAGCAGGGGAGATAGAGGGATCACACCAAAGTTAAAAATAGAAGTTAGCAGTCATCCAATGGAAACACACTCACACAACAAAGGTATGACTCTGTATTCACCCAAGTGTTCCCTTCTTGCAATGAATACATGCTTATCATGATAAATGACACAGATAATATGGATTATATCAAAATTAAGGCCTGCAGTGTTTGACTGAGGAATTTAACACGCATTTATCACATTAAAAACCCAGTGTTGATGATGGTAACTACTCAAGAGCCTTAAAATCTTTAATAGTTTTCTGGTTGGTTGATTATAGCCTTATTTATAGATTAATGGTCTTATAATTTTCTTTTTGGCCTGTGTTTTTTTCTCTGCCAGCTACAGTTGCACTATGACAAGTTGACACACAAGCAACACCTGAAGCCAAAATATTCAGTCAAACTGTGTACGAAGAGAAGAGAAGGAGGTTTGAGGGGCAAAATTAAATTAGTAAACAGTGAGTACTTCATGATGTCTGCTGTCTTCCATGCGTCTTATGAGTCGGCAGGCTGCACTAAGCTGATTTCGCCACGCAAGCAAGACGTGGCAACAAGTTTTAGTCCTTAAATGTCGATAATGAAATAAGCAGAGGATTCGTGAATGGAAAAAAAATACTCTAAGTTAAGTATTACTTTGTCTCTGAATCCCGGCGGGTTACTTTTCTGAAATACGTCAAGTGTAACGTTAGTTGACTCACCTCTTGTAACAGAAGGTCCATTGCCATTCACTCGAACTCCTGCGTTATTTTTACGTCTCTTGGGTTTTGTCATCACTTTAAAAAATGTCACTGTGAATGAAAACGTCTGAGTTTTGCCATAAACATACACGAATATAAAACGATACGTTTCTAAAGAGGTGAAGACGGCAAACGACAGCGAACAGCACGGCGTTACCGACTTCAACAGCTGAGTCTCCGCCGGACTCAACCTACCCTGAAATCACTTGGGTGCTCTGCTATTGGTCAGAAATATCACGTGATCCAACACAGCCATGCCATTGGCTTGTTTCAACACGTTTCTCAATCTTTCTTGGTTGTAGTTTTGTAGTACAGATTTTGAGGATATTTTACATTCATAATATCAAGGATGGAAGGTAATTTGTGTTTCTCCTCATGTTAGAGGCATATTCCCCTATTTTAAATGTGTGTAATGACGTCTTTAGCCATTTTCAATGCTTTCTTCCAGTTCTCTTCTCAGTTTTCTTCAAGGTCCAAACTAAAGACTGTACAAAAGGAGAAGAACTGACAGTACAGGCTACATCCACTAGGGAGAAGCAAAGTGCTCAGTGACAGCTGTAAAGTAAAATCACAGTGGTGTGCCTGTAATAATTAAGAATAAACATAGTTTTCGGTGCATGATGTGGTGATGGAGCCATAATTATACAGCAACCTTGCACATTACCTACTATCATATCACCAGCTGCTGCCACAGCAACTGGACCATCAGATACAACAACAGTCCCCTCAATACCGCTACTTCACCCATTACTGACTACTGCACAGAGATCCCCCTCAATAGCCTTCAGTTTTTATACCAGCTTTCTAAAACCCTGCAAGTGTAGAGGTCTGTTCTGACATTACCTGCTCCGTTTGGCCATTATTTAATTAGTTAAGAGGTGGCATTTGGTTCTTAAATGAGCCTCTTATACAATATAGTTTTTTTTCCAGGTCATTGAACTGGTCTTTAAAGGTTTTCAAATATGGAATTCAGAAATGTTTAACATTTCCTTCCAACACAGATAAAATAATGTAATTTGAGGGTGATATTTTCATTGATGATGTTGATCTGTCAGATGATATGACAAATTAATCTTTTTCTTGCATCAGAGACTGATATGATATGATATGATATGATATGATATGATATAAAATTTTACTTCCATCTAAATATCTCTATGTCTTAATGTGCATATGGGCTGTGATATAAAATTCAGTAAAAAGACCTGTGGTACTGCTATGCTGTTTTAACAGACCCATCACATTATTTGGATGGTGCCTGCCTGTACATGTTGAACTCCGCTGTGCCCTGTAGACTGTTTCTGTCAGGGGCTCACCTGCATGTGAAAAATCACCATGAGAGGTCTGGCTGTGAAAGCAGCATTTTGATAAACATGAGCAACACACAGCAGTGTACCTCGGTAGTGAAAGCCATATGGGTGAATGCCAAGTCAAAATTCACTACTTGTGTGGTAAAATGGCTGCAGTCCAATAGCAGTCCAGCTGGACTGAGTTTAAGACAATATGATCTTGGCTACTTACTGAGTCTGTCTCAAGAGCTTTTGCAATCATCTAAAACTCACTAGGAGACATTGGCTCTGCAAGTTTTAAACAAATTTAAAGTGTTGCAAGCAGGGGGAGTTACAGTTCACCAAAGGCCTTTGGCATCACTTCATTTCAGCCCCAGAGGCAGACGGTAAAGGCAGCTCTTGTAACCATTGGCAGCGATTTCTGCCAAGTTTGGTTGAAATATAATATGTGGACAAATAAGCACCTTGCTAGATAAAAGTGCACCAATACTAATACCTATGACTGGATGGAGGTGACTGATCAAAAGTTTTTATAGTTCATAGGGAAGGCCAATCACAATTTCAAATATTTAGGTGGCATGATAGATGTGATACATTGGTTGCAAAGCAATATATAATCAATAGCAATATAAAAGCTTTAGGCTCTGCAAAAGCAACAAATGCTTAAAATGGGGGGAAAACTGCGTTACTTCCAATTGTATTTCCACAAAAATAAATCCAACACATTTCCACCAACCACCTACAACTTCATGACCTGTGGGTGGAATTTGATATTATTTGTGAAGTATCCACTCTTGCATTCAATGTAATGGTGTTACGACTATGCAATATTAAATCCATTTATTGGGTGTAAATGGCATCCACACTCTGAGATTATATTAGCAGCAATAACAAAGTTTTTGCAGTTTCTTTAATCCTGTTTGCAGGTTCATGTCAGGACAAAGAGGCCCCACTTCACTGACACAATATTTATTTATTCTGCACTTAACCAACAGACTAAAATAGGTAACATTTTGATGAACTATGGCCAGTGTTCTGAACTGTGAAAATATAAAGAAAGAAAGAAAAGAGTAGAGTCATTCTCTGAGGCATGAATTCACTTACACATACATAGCGGAGAAATCATCTTATCCTTTTAAGAACTGCGATCGGGGGATAGCAGCTGTCCGCCCAAACCTGGCAACCCGGCTATCAACTGCACCTTGTGCTGTAGTTGTGAGTTGCCTCCTACAAATTGTCAGTAGGGACGAGGAAGCCTTTCACTGCTCACCTCAGGCTTCACCTTCACCAATTAGCGACAAATACGAAAGGAAGAGACACTGCAAAGGAGTTGGGTAGCATCAATTTTGACGGGCAATGTCAGCCGTGTAGATTTGCCTGCGTCAAGCCGGTGAAATGAGCGACAGAGCAGAGATGAGAGGGCCCGTAACCCGCCGGAGGAGGACCACCATCTCCGGCGGCGGAGCGGCTAGCGTCAAACAAGCCAACGGCAGCAAGTGGCACGAAGCAGCCGAGAAACCGCCGCTGTGCCCCGGTAAGGTAAAACCAGTGGAGGTCTCCAGGCAGGCGAACAACAACGACAAGGTGGACAGGGAGAAAGAGATGCCGAAGCAGCAGCAACTCACACACAGTTCAAGGAAAGAGAGTGGCACCGTGGAAGATATCAACGACAGACTCAGGTAAGCTAACCTGAATGAAAATAAGTTTAACGGCTCTGTTATAACGGACAGTGTAAGCTAGCGCCGCAAATTAGCCAAATGTCATGAACTGTCACCGTCTGGGATTGCTCTCTTATTATCCACATTAAAGGAGGATACTTGCTGTTTGTAATTGCTTTCATTTATAGAGTGTCATTGTTATGCCCATAAGAGAATTGTTGGGCTTTGGGTTGTAATTTTGTTTTCCTTCACTCGTCTGGCTCAGTAAATATTTACTAGTAACGTCCCAGGAGCAAATGGGACCAAAGGGACAATTAGCTCTTTTACAGGATTGCAGGAAACATTTTATGGTCGTTAATCTTCACATACCTCCGCAAATAAGGTTGTGCCTTAAATTTACCTTCAGCCTAGAGGTTATACATAAAGCTTGATTCAATGTTAAATTGGAACTACATTGTAAGCATAAGGCTGCTATAATTTCCTGTGAGTGACAGAATAACTCCCTTTTACGCCTGTGATATCAGCACTATATTGCACACTTTGATTTGTGTATAATCTGTGTTGCCCCATTTGTGAGAGGATGGCTCATAACCATTATGGAAATCATGTTATACACATGATTGTGGTCAGAGCGTAAATGGCCACACGATGTCCCTGTTATGCATTTGTGTTTGCTGGTATGTGGAGGCTATGTCTACTAATTACAGTATTAGTGATTTTGTCAAAGAAGTGACCTTATTCAGAAGTCTGCACTCTAGTCCAACCTTGCTTGCACAGAAAGGGCGTTCAATCAAAAAAAAAAAAAAAAAAGTTAGCGCCTCTGACATTGAGCTTCTGGATGCCTTTACTGTACCTGTATTTGTTGTTAATGCATGGAAGAAGACATATCAGGAACCATCATTTAAACAGCCTCTTTTTACTTAATTGCATGCTGTTAAGATGTCCATCTTGGTATTGCACATCCTCTAGAGTATATGACCAAACATGCAAAGAACAGATAATGACATCCTGAGGCCATTTCAGGTTAGTGTGAGCTAAGTTGAAACCAGGTCAGTCAGGAATGCCACTCTGGCCTCTGATAAAGGGTTGCACACATTATTTGTGCTTGTGCTTGAATAACAGCAAGTTCATTCAGGGAACACCTGCTAAATAAGGGCTCTTTGATAAATACCAGAGCGCACAGTATTATAATTGACCACAGTTCATTGTTGAGCCATTAATCTTCCGACAAATTAACTGTTTTGATCATGAGTTTCAATTTGTGTGTGTCCTGTTGTGATACTGCAGCATCGTAATGTTGAAATACAGTGACCCTAATACTCTTCCTGGGAACGTGCCAACTAGAGGAAGTGTCACTGTCTAAGAGAATGTGTCTTGCGTGTGCTTGTCCCCCAGCAAAAGTGAGAGTTAATGTTTTATCAAAAGCATCAGTGACTGTTTGAAGTTTCCTGTATGACAGTTGCTTAGTATGACTGCTTCAGGACAGTGTGAAGTCTACCTAAAATACATGTAAGCTGTGGTTAGTTTTAGTATCAACAGATTTTCCCGTCATTGTTCTGCAAAGACAAGTTAATAGTAAAATACAGTGTAATTGTTAGCTAAATTTGGGCAAAACAGAAAACCTTGCTAAGTTAACATGCTATAGTAACATGATCATTCATTTAGGGTTGATGGCATTTGGTCCACATAAAAATAGAACAATCGTCGACCCCCCCACAACACACACACACACACACACACACACACACACACTTGCATGCACATAGAGCTACACACAAACAAACAAGCAAACAAATACGCATGCGCATACACACATTCTGATCAAGGTTTTCCTTGAACACTCACGAACAGAGTGGGTTTTATGCAAGTTGATAGCCACAAAAACATTGCCTACACCTGTTAACAGCTTCTTGTTCAGTACCACAGAGCTAAAGCAGATTTTTTAAAACTGTTTGAAGAGGTAAATGTCAAAAGAAATTCAGAACATATGTAAGAGATTTGGATCTTAAAATGGATTTTTATTGACCAGCTAAATGACAAATTTCAAGTGCCTTGGATCTTTTCGGTGGGCAGACTATCCATATTTGCCTGCCTTTCCAATGTGTCACCTTCCTGTGTATGAAAATGTTGCACCATGCAACAGCAGTGGCCTCTGATTTCGCAATACAGCTGTAGCTGTCTACCTTTCTGGCTGCACGTTTCTCTGCAGATCTGGTCTTGCCATTCTGCCTTTTCATAAACAGCCACAAGCAGACTATCGACTCTTTCCTCTGCTGTTTTCCTTCTCTTTCATCCAGCCTCGTGTCTTCTTATCGCATTTTATCTATCCTCCTTGTCTTTCACTATTGCTAATCTCTGCTGTCTTCTCCCATGCTCCCTGTGTACCCTACTCCTCCTCTCCTTCATGCCTCTTCAGCCCCCGTCTACTTCCCCGTCTGCTTTCTTTTTTACTCCTCCTCACGCTCCTCAACATGCTCACTGCTTGTTTTCTTGCTTTCCTCCTTTCCTCCTTCTACCTCTCTTTCTGTTTCTGCTCCTACTCTTGCTCTCCTCTAATCCTTGTCGTCTCTCTCCCTCCTTCCCTTTCCTCTCTATCATGCATAATTGTGTAATAATTTTTAGTCTCCGGACTTCAGTTTTCACAATACTGTCTTTAGGCAGTAGAATTGGCACTTTTCACCTCAGTTTTCACAGTACTAACCATAACATCACCCAACATCCTTTAAGGACAAACATATAGCTGCAAGAGGCAATTAATTCAAAAGCCACTTGTATACGAGACACTGTGCTGCTGCAGAGATGATTATGCTGCCACATCGCTGACCAAGAGTCAGCTGTGTTCAGCCTTGATATTTGCTCAGCGATTAAGTATTCACTGTGAACACACTGAGTAGTGCCGTAATGCTAGTATTGTTTGAAAAGGCACTAAAATTACCAAGACCTTTACAATCAGGAAGGAAAAGGTAAATATATCCAAGAATGAAGAGTCAATAAATGAAGTGAGTATTAGCTGAAATTACAGGACGAACAAAGAATAGAGTGAGAAACTAACTTACATAAATAGGATACGTTTAGTACAGTAGAAACAGTTATGTAAAACCAAAAGTGTAGCCTATTAAGATTAAGATTGCATGCTACACAGAACGTTTAAACTCAAAATTTTGTGATTATGGATATGGACATTGAAAAACAAAATCAGTACATACATGGAATGATTTTTCCATTCATATGTAGTTTTCCTCAACTGAAGTTTTCTATGAGAGCTTTGCCCAATGACCTCAGGCAGGTAGTGAGCAGCCAGATGCAGGCCAAAAGCAGTTGGTAAAATGTTTGTCTGTTTCCCTGTAGCTGTCACATCCTGCAGGAGTCCCTCCTGAGCTCAGCAAGCGGGTACAGCAACTACCGAGGAATCCTCAACTGGTGTGTTGTCATGCTGGTGAGTATGACTTCATGTGGGCTGAGTACTCTGACAGTGATGATTTCCCCCCTGCTATACCTGAAACACACCAAACAGTCATCCCCAAAACCATATACACACACACCACTTAGGCTTACCCCCACTATATTTACACTTGGATTCAGCCTTCCAAACTGTCAGTCATAACCACAGATTTTAATGGATTCACAGTAATCTTCTCAAAAGTACAGCCATCCAGTTGTTCACAAGATGGAATTACCTATGTGTAGCAACCTCAACGTTTCACAGAGCAGATTTTACATTTGTTGAACAAGGGAGTGAACTGGGGTAAGTGAACCTTGACGTCTAAGCCACCAAAGCATGTTTTGTACACACACACACACACACACACACACACACACACACACAAAGATGTGATCACGACTGTTGGCGAGAAGTCAAAATAGGATCAGTATGGTCCTTTCATGACTCGATGAACCTTGGTGGTCACACTAACAAGTGGAACAAGTGCCAGGTCATAAGTGGTGCTGAAGTTTGCATGCAGCACACAACATGCTGAATTGAACATCTTACTGTATGTTAGCCTGTAGCCTGTCACTATGATACATATAAAAACTTTGTGTAGTGTATGCCTCCTGTAGTGGCTAGAACTCTGGTAAGTTTCTTTTGTGTTGTTTTGCTTCACATCTTGGTAGTTTGCCACACACATACACACATTCACTCAGTCAGCAGCTGTTTTACATTGACCTAGCTAACAATTGTGTGTACTTTCCTATCCCTATAACTCTTGATAAGAGCAGGTTGAATTTGCTCTTCATGTTGAACCCTTACATGATCATAAGTTTACTGCTTTCAGTTTTACTGTAGTTGTACATGAAATGTTGTGTTACATCCTATGGCCTTCACACATAATTCTGCAGTTTGTTATCCAAAAATTAAGACAGTAATCATAAGTTAGTGAGTTTTTGGATTGCTTTACTGATACAAAATTTTAGTAGGCTATTGGTGATCATTAGACAAAGCAAGAGCGTGTGTTTGCTGTACTGAGTTATTTTCCTGTCAAAACAGTTGAATATTAAAGATTTAGTACATTAATCATAATTGTTATTACAAAAGCCTGCTACAAATATTTTAATGCAGCCAATCTTCCAGAATATACCCCAGATGCTATGAGAAAATAGCAGGACTACTTCAAGATGTGTAACCCTTGGCCATGAGGAGTAAGCTGTGGTCTATATCAAATTGTTGAAGCTGGTCACCTGTTTTGAAACTAGACATTCATTGACACAGCTCATTTAAAACCTATATCAGATAATCCTGGGTACATTTTTCAGAATCTTGCAACCTAGTAAAATATAAGAGAAAATCATTTTAATAAATATTATGATAAATTGAAATATATTTACAGTTAAATACTGCACTGTGATATTTTGGCCAACTTTACCTTTCACATCCTGAATGACAACTTTCTTTCACAGTAAATTTATTATTATTAAATTATTCATCTCACATAGTAGAAACAGATTCTCATAGGCTGTATTAAAGTTGTATCTCTGTATGGACATTTTAACCTCAGTCTACCTTGTGTAACAGTTAATTATGGCCCCCTGAGCTGGGGTCACTTTAGGACAAGAAGAAGCGTGTGTGCACACACACGTGCAGGCCAGCATACATCCATTTAGCTACATATGTGCATGTGTGGTTATTTGCAAGTGCATTGCGCACTTGGTGTTTATGTGTAGTGTATTTTAAATCAAGCATAATTTCCCAGCTCTGCATCTGGCTTAATCCCATCTTCCGTTCATGTTGCCGTGACGATGTCCTCCACTTCACGGTCACTGGGGACAACTGACACTGCTTAGTTCAGACTGTTTTGAAAAAGCCCCCAGGATTAGACTGAAAGAGTGTGAAGTGGAACTGCAGTGTCTCAGTGTTTGTGGGTGTAAGTTTAAAAGCTGAGCTGTGTGAGTTGTCCTGGATAACTGAGACCATCAGATAAATGTTGAAAATGTAGGTTGTTGCAGCCTAGGGCAACTTTTTGTGCAGCTTTTGTGACTAGTAGCTGCAGTAAGGCAGGCACCAACTATTAGGCTAAGATGCTTTATCTCACAAAAAATGGTGATTGTCATACTTCTTTCCTTTATCATTCTGTTTTTCTACCACACTGTGCTGATGTGCTCAGTACATAGTGGAGCTGGAACACACTATCAGCTCAGCTCTGAAGCCAAGGGAACCCAGTCAGGTGTGAAAAATATCACTTTTAATGAGGGTAAACAAAGTGAAACGCACGTTGCTCTCAGTGCTTCCAGACAGGTGATGTGAAGATAACATAAATTGTGTGATGTAAAAACTGAGTCACTGGAGGCTTATAGAAAGTTCCAGACTAGTTCCAGACATGATGGCTAGATTAAAGACATTAAATCCTATAATAATAGATAAATCCTGGCCATAAATTCAGTAAATTCCCAACTGTTCTCAATATGGATGTAACGGTGTGTCATGGGTATGTAGGGTATTAATGGGGGTCCAGCAGTAACCTGGGCTTCTGTTTGATTCAATCATAAAAATATTTGGGACCTTCTTTTATTTCCTTTTGCACAAATTCTTGCACAGTAACAACAAGAAAATGCAGCCTAATCTAAAGATAACCTGAAAATCAATCTCTGATAGTCTCCAGAATCTAACACTCTGTATCTAGTTCACTTTATTACGCATCAGAACCACACTCTGGAATCACATCACACCTGTACCATCACACCTGTTGGAATAATTGTAGAATCTGTGCTGGATAGAGTTCGATTTGAGAATTCTAAACTATAAATCATATCAGTACCTCAGCTGGTGCTGATTCTGTCCTGGAGAAGTAAGCGGGATGTGATGAGTAAACCTATAGCTGCTGCCCAGAGAAAGTAACTTTTCAGCAGCAGGAGAGGTTGTCCCCTGCTCCATAATTTGTTGTTAGGGAAACAGCCTGACGCAAAACATCAGTGTTGAGATTTGATGTGAATATTTGATGTAACCTGGCTTTTATTAGGGACCAGCATTTATTTGTCAAAATATGTAGCTATACCTGGTCAATAAAAGCGACTTGGTGTTTAATTGGGAGTCAGCTGATTGTTGTGTACATGCCTGCACATGTACATGCTCTCACCCCTGTTCCAGACCCTTAATGTTTTTGTTTTTGTTTTTTTAGTACATAAAGCTCAAGTGCTATTCAGCATCTATTGAGCCATGTGGTTTGACAAGGGTCAGCCAGCTCCAGCAGCTTGCTCTATTTTCAGCCACCAAATCTGAACCTCCACTGAGACCACTGTGTTCTCTCCCATCCACAGCTGAGGACACTGGGACAGAGTTTAACCAGACATATCTCTTTATTACTAAAACTACACTCCGTAGGCACTTTGGGTATACCTGCACAGTCTGTACACAGTCAATACAAATGTTCTGCAATAAAGTTTACTTTTATAATGCCTATAATGCTCAGGTTTTATTTTGTGTTCATGCAATTCTATGTTTAAGCTCATAGTTAGTGGTGTTGTTGTACTGGACTGCATTTTATTGAGGTGTGTGTGTGTGTATATATATATGTATATATATATATATATATATATATATATATATATATATATATATGTATAATTTTGAAACACCTCTAAATATTATGAGGCCCAGTACAAGACCTCTGCAAACTACAACCTCAGTAATATACATACAATTAAATTAAAGCATTCTCCACAATGTCAACAAAAAATGAACATTGTAAACTTTCTAAGAGGTAGAATTTATAGCAGAGTTGTTGAATTGTACTGCATTAGGATACAGGTGGACCCAAGACAGTGGCCACTGAGTGTATGTTTTTGCTAGTTAACATTTATCTGCTCAGTATCCGTATAAGTTTGTTTTCTGCTCATGGATTGTAAATCCACAAAGCATTATTGTCAAATTACTTGATTAAAAGTTTGTTGTTCAAATAATCATGTAGCAGCCAGGTCAAATTATTTATTATAGCCAGTGTTGTCTTATTCTCTTAAAGTTAACAGTTACAAAACTAACAGCTGTAATCAGTTATTGAAAATTATTGGAAGAATAATAGATAATACTTTTGGAAATTAAAATTGGAGATTGTCTTATTACTTAAAACATGCATGAATACAAAAAGGCATCCTTAGTGTGAGATTATAGATGCAACCATAATGCCAAACAACTTGAAAGAGAGATCACAGATGACCAACGGTAATAAAAGGATAAATAGTCTGTGTTGTTGTTGCCTACTGTATATTCTGGAGAGATGGTAATCTGAGTTAAGTACTAAAAGTAATAAGATGATATTACTGAGCTTGAATCGTCCAGTGGATTATGTTACTTATTGCAGTGTGAAGATGGTGGTGCAGGCTGGTGCAGGAGTACATCACAGTTTGAATATAACCTTTCTAGCTGCAGTTGCTACCACAGCTGGAGGGAGATAATTGTTCAGCCAGAAGGTCTGGGTTCAGTCCTGTGTGACAATGAGCATCCACTCTGCTGAAGTGTCCTTGAGAAAAACAATGAACTCTCACCAACTCCAGGGGCTCTGTTCTGTATCTGACCCCGCATTATGACCTCTCTGTGGACAGGGTCAAGAGAAAAGGCACATTTCTGCCTTGGGGATTAGTATTACAAATCACACTGGTAATGTTATTTCCCAAGTCTCTGTAAAAGCCCTTTAGGCAACAGCTATCAGTGTGTGTTGTGTGTAATATATGACTGTGCTGTCTTGTCCAGGCTGAAGGTTACGAAGACAAAGGTTACTGGTTTAGACAAGTGACATAGTTGAATCAAAAGCACATTGCTGGAGGGTCTTAGCTGCTCAGCAGACTGTGGCACAGCATGTAATTTAATCATGACAGCACGGGTAACCAGTGCTGCTCACAACCTTTTTTTGTTTGTCATACTCTGTCTCTTCAATATTTTTACTATCACTCTCCACCAGCTGCCAAGAAACAAAACCGCCATAAACATTATCTGTAAAAAATGTGTGTGCATGTATATGAGTTGTTGCCTTTCTATAGAGTGGGTGTGGATTGTTTTACTTCAGGGAAGCCCAGATAAATGATGATTGTATGCCTCTTCTACAGTGTGTGATAACACTGGACAGACCTTGAACTTTCATACATAATATAATAATAAACTTTTCAACACAGTGAAGGGATTCAGGTGTCATGGCATTATACTCATCGCTGAGATGAATGCAGGAAGAAGTCAATAACTTAATTTTGAAATATGACACATATCTAATCTGAACAATGTTGCCCAAGTCATTTAACACATCTTACTCAACTTTTTAGCAAACAAATTTAGCATGCTTAGGGTTTTTAAGCATGAGTCACACATGAACTATAATGTGTGTATCTGCATACCTACTTGAAATTCAAATAATTGTGTTTTGGAAAGTTGCTTTGGATAAAAGCAGCTTGTGTACTGTGTGTGTGTGTGTGTGTGTGTGTGTGTTTGAGGGCAGGGACCTTTTTAATTAAGATTTCTTTGGCATGATTGTTGTTGGCACTTTGATTCATGCTCATTATCGTCTGTGGTCTGTTTGTCCTCTGTCCCAGGTGTTGAGTAATGCACGCCTTTTTTTGGAAAACCTTATAAAGTGAGTATGTGTGCAACATACAGATACACACAGCATGCACATGCCCACACACATACATGTATATACGCACCCACAAGCACGCAGTGTCACAGTTCACTCCCATGTGGTTACACACTTGGCTCTCCCATCCTTACTCCTTTTCCTTCCCTTACCTATCCAACCTCTACAAAAATTAGTAATTATTTTAATGAAATGTGATACTAGTACACATTCTGTACAGTATCTACATAATCTGACAAGCCTAGACTGTGTTATCACAAGTGTGACTTGTGATAACACATTTTCAACAAATATGAAACTTGAATTTGACCTTTCACCCATCAACAAAACCTCCATATAGCTGTCCTCAGTATGAGAAACTCTGGCCTCATTTTGCATGTTGTTCTTTCCTCTCCTCCAGGTATGGCATCTTGGTAGATCCTATCCAGGTAGTGTCGCTGTTCTTGAAGGACCCTTATAGTTGGCCAGCAGCTTGCCTGATCATTGGTATGCTTTTATTTAACTGCTTCAACGTCTTCCAAACCAGTAGTCTGAAAATGCAGTTTACATTTTTATGTCTGTGATCTTGTGCTTGCTTTTGGAGGTGAATTCAGCATGCTAGTGTTCAGTTTATGTGGTTTATCAGGCAGTGTTCATTTCTACCACAAATGATGCTGCTTACTGAAACAGGACATTTGTTTACTGCCTCTACCATCTCCTAGATGATGTACATAGAGTTGACTAAATGTAAAAGAGGGCAATAAACAATATTAGCACCCTGTGGTGGATTAGGCAATATAATATGTTGGCACAGCTGATATTGTTTATTCATTTATTCCTATTTACTCAGGGTAATTGAAGATACCTCCTCTTTTCTTATAACAGCCTGTTTTGCCATACTGAAAGCACAACAAAACTGAGGCTGCACAGGGGTTGTGGCACAACAGCCAGATTCATTCAACAAACGTGTCTTCAGCAGGGATAAGAACTGGCAAACTGGGGAAAATCAATGATTACAGCATAGTGGGTATTAAGGAAAGTTTAGACTGGCAGTCTGGGCAAAATACTGGTTGTTGGGGAAAACACAGTTTTGCCCCATTTACCATTTCCTCCCTACCTCAGTCTCATTCTCATGTGGTCTCTCTCTCCCTCATGTTTCTCTGCCAACAGCATTTAAGAGCATAATGTTCATCTGCAACAGTTTGTGACTGTGATTTGCTACTGTAGTTGATGATGAGTCTGTTGTTTCTCCGGTCTATTTTGCAGTGTCTAATGTGTTCATCATAGCAGCTTTGTACACCGAGAGGCGACTGGCTGTGGTGAGTTCACTACATCAACCGTCTTCTCTGGAAACCCAAGTTTTCACAGTATTTTTTGTATTGGTGACTCAAAAGTGATATTGTAGACTACTTAAAACTGCAAGTTTTCCTCAAATTTTCAGACCCCCTTTTTGTCAGCCCAAAGTGTTTTTATTCAGCCCTGGCATCTATATTTAGGCAGCATAAGATTGCTAATAACCTTTGGTACCAGCTCCTGCGGAATAATTTTTAGCCCATTTCAATCTTTTTGAATTCCAACCGAGACTTTGAAATGTTCTGCACTCTTTTGAAAATTTTAAAATGCTTAGGATCTCAGGTAAAAATTTATATCACAAATCAGTTCATTAAATGCTCTTGTTCAAGTATATGAAGGAATGTAAAGGGAGTGTGTGTCTGTCATGGAGTTGATCAGTCAGGGACCTCCCATTAAGGATGCTTGGTCCAGAACGGCACCCGGACACTACATAGTAAATTCTAATGTCCCTGCATGGACTCAACTATACCCTGTCAATTAGTGCTGATAAGATCTCCACGTTCCTAATTATGATTAGATGAAATCTAGCAGTAACATTTCTGAATCCTGTGATTTAGTATTGTACACTGTAAAATCTGGGTTAGTCAGAGAGACAGTTGTAAGGAACACTGTTCAGTAGTTGCTGCTGCAGTGTTTGATAATGATAATTTGCATTTGTATAGCACTTACAGTATAACACAAAACAATTACAAAAATTAAGTATTCTGTTTTATCATGTTCCATTTTCCTATTTAATGATTCTTTCTTCTTTCTTGCCTGCGTTTCTCTCCTCTCTCTCCTCTCTCCTCTCTCCTCTTAGGGTACTATCTCAGAAACAACAGGATTAATTTTTCACATTTTTAACCTGGCAGCCCTGTTGATTTTTCCTTCTGCTACTGTACTCACTGTTACCTCCTTGACTCCAGGTACGTATATATACATCTACTCACAGATAACTGTTTTTACTCCAGACACATGTGCAAAATATAGTTAAGGTTCCATATTATTGCATGAAATTTTGTATTGCACAGTGTAAAATCTGTTTTTAACCAGAGAGAACAATATTCTGTAGTTGCTGCCATGGTGTTTAATGTGTACGGTAGCAAATTAGTTTCCCCTCTTGGGATTGATAAAGTATATCGTATTGTGTCATATTCAGGGCAGTTGCAAGAAATTCTGGGCCCTCTGAAAGAATATTGGTGTGGGCCCCTCCACCCCATTCATTGCCACTTTTTTAACTGTGTGTGGGCCTTAGTGGGCCGTGGGCCCTTAGAATTGTCATCACCTTTCCTCCCTATACGACGGCACTGGTCTATTCTATGTTAGGTCTTCAATCTACTTTGACCTTGGTTGCACTGCTTCTGACATGACATCAAAAATAGGAATTGCAATTAACTAAGAAAATGATTAAAAATAAGTCAGTAAAATACACCAAAACCGGGTGGACTAATAAAGTTCATAATAAAAATTCATAAACTTTTTATTGTAAGTGTATGAAGTATAAGGCATGACGCTGTTATGCCGCATTGCAAAGTCTTTAGTTCCTGTGCAACTCAAACATCTTGCAGTGTCCCTTTTTAAGAGTTCATTTCTGCTCCTTCTTCATAGATTCCTTGGTGTGTACCAGGATCAGAATTGCTAATTTCTTTGTGTGTGTGTTTGTCAGTGGGTGGTGTACTCTCCCTAGGCGTCTACACAGTGCTGTTTCTCAAACTGTACTCCTACAAAGATACCAACAGGTGGTGCAGAGAAATCAGACAAGCCAAGGCCAAGAGGCTGACTCGATCATACTCCTGTAAGTGTGCTTACACAGGAAGACACACACATACAGCAACTGCTGGTGTAGAAAAATCAGTCATGCTGTCATGATATAGCTGATAAACTGTGTGTGTGTGTGTGTGTGTGTGTGTTAGGGCATTAACGATGCCAGATTTTTTCACGTTTCGACGTGGCAGCGGAGCCGACCGGGGGGTGAAGAGGCTGTAGTGAAGCGCTCTTGGCTTATTCGACTTTGAACGGACCCTGGTCGACCTTTACGTTAATGCCCTAGTGTGTGTATGTGTGTATGTATGTGTGTATGTATGTGTGTGTGTTTGTGTGTGTGTATATGTGTGTGTATGAAAACATATATACATACATAGAGTGAGAATTCAGTGCATTCACACAAAAATGGCAGACATAATTGATATGTTATCATATCCAGCTGTTGATTACTGCGCTGCCACCACCATCTAGTGGTGACTGTTCACACTGCTACTGCAATCCCCACCCCCCAACACACACACACACGCGACACAGAAGTTCATATCAAAGGCCTATCAGCAGGTTTAACACTGAGTACTGTGCAACTATTTTAAGCCTGGGATTTGAACTTATCCATCAGAGGGGGCATGATGCTTTCTTTCTTCATTGTATTTCGACACAGGAGCTTTTTTAAGCTGACAACACACTGAATAATCCTGGAGATTCAGAGCCGTGATGGTCTGTTTTATATATAATCAAACCATGTGGGTTGCTTTAGAAAAACCATCACAGTGATACGTTTAGAAGGTTTATACAAATGGTATCACCGTTGTAACAAGGTAAATCAGGCTCCTTTCTTAGGCTGATGCATATTCAAAAGCATAGAAATCATCATCATCATCAGGCTAGTGGGTAGGTTGTGTGTGAACTGTCAATCTGTAGCCTAGTTGGAAACACACACACACACAGCAGTAAAACTGAATACCTCGCTCCATGTGTCTGTTTTTTTCAGGTCCATCTGTGGCCCGTTCTAATGGTTCAGCAGTACATACTCATGTCTCATACCCAGGAAACCTCACCCACAGAGGTAACCATGATGACAGACTGAAAGACTTTGACATTAATAGTCAAGACAGACTTTTTAAACCTAACACTCAAGGTAACATTTTTACTTGAATGTTTTGTTTATTTATTTTTGTGTTTGAGAAACATCATGTCAGTTCCTTGGCACATTCGTCCTTGTGAGAAACATCCTTTAATTCTGCTTTGAGTGTGAAGTACTTGTAACTGGAATGACAAATAAAGTGACTTTGGATGTGAATAGCATTTGTTTATGATTGAACCCTTAAATGACAAATAGCAAGACACTGATAGATGGTCAGCATTTTGAGCCACTGTAGACAGAAAGCCCTGCCGGTGTGGGTTTTTTTTTACCTAAACTTCAAAGTCATTATGTCAAAGAGCTGACTTTCAACAAACTATATGTATTCAGTGATGCCAAGTAGCATGATGGGTAGAGAGCACAGCCCGAACACTGCCTGCGTTAATTGGTTCGGTTTCTGTTTGGACCAGCCATATTAAGAGTGTTACACACATTATCATTAATGTAAGGTGCTTTGGACAAAGACGGCCACCAAAATGCTTCTGAATCCTCACTGGCCTTTGTGTGTTTGTACATTTATAGACATTTACTACTTTGTCTTCGCCCCTACTCTCTGCTACGAGCTCAACTTTCCTCGGTCGTCACGGATACGCAAAAGGTTCCTGCTGAGAAGACTTTTTGAAATGGTGAGGAGATACACAAACACACAAACAAAAAACACAGACACACTGATTTCTTGAAGAAAAAAAATGAGATAGTGATAGCAGTGCACACAAACCTCTCTGTATACATGTTTGTCTTTATCATCATTGATCTCTTTTGCAGCTTTTCTTCATGCAGTTACTGGTGGGATTGATACAGCAGGTATGGAGGATGCACTCACAACACACACATTACAGACAAGTGTACATAGCACACATACTGATACCACAAAGTGTACACATACAATAATACACAAGTTTAATAGAAAGTCATTTGTTGTAGGAATGTTGGCCTGCTGTATTTCAAATCATGTCTCACTGGATACGCCCTCAAAAGCAATTTTCATTTTTCTCTTTCAGTGGATGGTGCCTACTATACAGAACTCAATGAAACCATTTCAGGTGTGTACACACACACACCCTGCTCCTCACAACTTTAGTTTACATATTTCAAGCTACAAAACCCAAAGTTTGCCTGATTTATCTTAATTTGAAAGTGATGTGTTCAGTTTTGTATCTGCCTTACTGGTGAAATGGAAAAATAAGGACAAAACCTGGAGCTGACCTGTCGATAACAAGTGTGAGACTCTGTTTGGGGACATCTATGTGATTTTTTCTTTCCACCCAAAAGAGGCTAATTTCCTCAGAGTGCAAATAATTCTGGCTCATTAAATGGGAGCATATCATTCCCATCCAGTTCAGTCTGCCCCTCATTATCAGTGGTTCATCTTCATGATTTATCTTATTTGTGTTTCTAGTATTTACACAGTTCAGATGTAGATAGATCTGTCAATAATGTGGTTACATTTGATTCCTTTTGTCTCCCGCAGGAAATGGACTTTTCCAGGATGATGGAGCGCCTGCTGAAACTAGCTGTGAGTATCATGATAGAGCTAAACTGGATAGGTAAGCATGACGCAGAAAATCCTTCAAATTAAAACAAAATGTTTCGCTTACCACTGCTTTTTGCAAGCCATCAGATTTGCCCTGCATTTCTGTGTTGTAGAATTACGGTTTAGTAGTAGAAGCGACATGGCAGCCATAGTATAACCTATCAGACCTCCAGTCTCTCCAGAGTTTCTCCAGACTCATCCAGCCTGACCCAGAAACCCAAACCAAACCACCTTCTCCCATCAACAAGTCACAACCCTCATCTTCCTCCTCCTCCTCCTCCTCCTCCCCCCAGGTCCCCAACCATCTGATATGGTTAATATTCTTCTATTGGTTTTTCCACTCCTCTATGAACTTTGTGGCAGAGCTGCTGCAGTTTGGAGACAGGGAGTTCTACAGGGACTGGTGGTGAGTAGCCATGAAAACACAATTGCATACACACATTTTCCAACCTTTTTTTCAAAAGTTATAGCCTGTACCAAATTGTGATCTTCCAAGATACATTCATTATTGGTTTTACAATGCCCGTTTCCATTTTCAAAGTGTGCATGTACAAACAAATGTGCATGCACACACACACACACACACACACACACACACACACAGAAAAAAACATTCTTATTCATACAACACACACCAGAAAAAGGAAAACAGTGAAATCTACGTTGCTAGAAAAAATGGGAGCAGTATTTAGTAAATGTCAGAAGGTCAAAAACATTGCCGTCATTTGTGTCTTCACTTCAGGAACTCTGAAACTGTGACATATTTCTGGGCCAACTGGAACATCCCTGTTCACAAGTGGTGCCTGAGGTGAGAACCAAACTCTTTCTACAATGACCTCTGGATGTTCTCTGAACTGTATGAAGTTATTTTGATTCATTTGATTTGTTTACATGAAATAACTCCTAAAAGTTAGTGGTGTAGACTGTTATAAATTTGTTGGTATTTTCAGTGTCATTTGTCAATATTATAGACAATTATTAGGGATAAAAGAGTTTGTGTGTTACAGACACTTCTATAAGCCCATGCTGAGGAAGGGGGTCAACAAGTTTATGGCTCAGACTGCTGTCTTCTTGGTTTCTGCCTTCTTCCATGAGGTATGCCAATAGCATTCGTTCCTCTGTGATACACTGCTACAGCCCACATATCGATTTACTTCAACAACTAACCCTTTTTTATTTTTGTTTTCACTTGGTGTAGCACCTTCCATGGCAGCATGTTTAACACATATGAGGACACCAAATGGCCAAATTCAGCTCTTGAAAGTCTTTCAGATTGTAGTAGTATCCAGCTACTCAGGAGAACCAGTACAGTTAGCTTACAGTGATGTACAACGCTTGTTACTGAAAACCAAATGTCCAAAATTGTCAGTAGCTACTTAAATCATATGTTAGCTTCTGTTTTGCTAAAGTACTAAAGACATTACTGTATATTTAATATTATCCCTCTCTCCCTCTCTGATTCACTGTCTCAGTATTTGGTGAGCATTCCCCTGAAGATGTTCAGACTGTGGGCCTTTATGGGCATGATGGCACAGGTGAGGCACACTGAACTTCCTCTTTAACCCTCTCACACGTACCAAGCCAAGTGCCATCTCATAATTTCTGTCCCTCCCACACTGACCTCTAAACTCTCTGATCCCTCCAGGTTCCTCTGGCTTTGTTCGTCGGTCGCTTCCTGAATGGAAACTATGGCAACGCCGCTGTGTGGATCTCACTCATCATTGGCCAGCCAGTTGCTGTGTTGATGTATGTCCATGACTACTATGTCTTACATTACGGGACTACTACGTAATGCTGGACAAACAAGAAGACACACACATACACACATGAACATAAACACACAGAATCAACTATGGAACAACATGAAGTCCCTGAGAGATGCACATGTTCAAGAACACATTCAAACACACCGGACGTAGGACAATCTAAAGAACGAATGTAGCACAATCTAAGGTGACGCAAAAGGGAAATCACCGTAATATGAACATGTCATTTAAAATATGTAACAGCAGGAAGCTTGTTAGTGACCAGAAGATGTTGCAAAAATTGTTTCAAATATTTGAAATACACGGGAAATGCTTGATTTATTTAGGTAATTCCACTTTTGTAGGACATTTACACTTCAGCATGCACACCCTTTTGTAATTCAGAGGTTGGCCTCCTACTTTGGTATCTGCTGTCACCACCAGGGTTCAGGTGCTGCTTGTTCCCTCACTCTTAGTATCAGGAGCTGCTCCTGGTATATTAACAAAAACCTGTTTTTGTCAGAGGCTAATTTTCCAAAATAATAGTAAATGTATGGTGCTGAGGTTTCCCAGTGACCCAGTATTGGTGGTAGAAATGAAATTGAAAAAATGAAATTCTTCTACCCAGGTTAATCTAAACTGAGCACTCCTCTTGGGTTTCAAATGTTTGAAAAATGCACACAGTGCTATGTGCAATAGATGTGAAACAAACACTGCCTAGCAAGCACAAGCCTGAGAACAGGGGCCTGCCTCGCTCCACAGCCAGTCTAATGTCTAATGTTTTTAGACCCAAGTGGTGTGGTGAGAGAAATGACAAATCACCTCTTTCATGTTTCTTATAAAAGATGGAGCAAAGAAAATTTTGAGCCAGATAGTTTTCCTACAAGCTGAAGTTCAGAGTTGCAAGTCGACCATTCAGGACACCTCCAGCTCTAAGAAGTGTCTGCAGTTTGTTACATTTCCCAAAGTGACAAACTTTTTTTGCATTTACTCTGTACATGTTTCCTTTCCTCCTCTACCCTCTCTTGATCCAGTACAATTAGTGTACATCATGAGTTTGTATTTAAGGCATTTGTAAAAAATTACCAAAGGAACGAGGGGAGGGCTTTAGGACAGAGGGGTTGAGGAGGGACAGACAGGATGTCATCTTATTTGTACAGACATGAGACCTACAGGCAGCCCCTCTCGTTTTTAAATATGAACATGATCAATGCAAGCAAGAAATTCACTATACAGGTCTGTTGTTTGCCTTTGCTTTACTGTCTCTATTGTGTTGCATTTGAGTAATCAGATGATTTATTTTCTTGTTTTATTTTGTTTGTTAATATAACTGACTGCAGTTATATCCTGCCATCCTGAAATTAATGTGTTTATATTGTATTTGTTTCAGCAGTGATTTAATTCAGTAGATATTTTTTGTTGATTTATTGATCTGAATCTGTGAATGTGAATTTTGCACTTTAAAAAGAGATGCATGCTGTTGACTAAAGCAATAGATTTCTATGAATGTATTCTTAAGTTATATGTATATAACTGAAATGAGTTATATGTACTGTAATTTGCTTATTACCATTTTGTTATCACACAGGTTTGGGCTCAATTTCAGTTCAGTTTCAAGTTTGAAAGAAAAACAGCAGCTGCACTTCAATCATGACTGATGGAGAAATCACTGTTTTTGTGAATAGTTTGAATATGACTGCCTTTTCTTGCAATCGTTTTATAGTATTCGAATGCTGAAAAATTCATTTCTAGAAATGATTTGATTCAAAGTAATTGGAACCTAACCCTGATGTCAGTACAGTTATTAATATGCAGTAATTCATACAGGACATTCTTTTGCCTGAGTGTTTTGATTCTGTGGTGCCATAGGAAATTGGATGGATTCCTCAAACACAGTAGACGTGCTGAATTTTAGCTTTCCTTTTGCTCATTTTCTCAATTTCCTCTGCATTTTTCTCTCATTTGCACTAACAGTGCCCTCAGTTTTGGCTTGATACTGAAATTTCTCCCCATAATGTCACTGTGTATAAAGTAGAAAAACAATACTAAAAAATCAAATTCATTGATTTTTCATTCATTTCAATCATGACTTATCTAGCTTATGTAGCCAATTGTCTTAGCATTTACATGGAATCATGAGGTACTTGCTGCAGTCACTCACTTGTCCATATGCAACTTAACAC
The DNA here is from genome assembly GCF_902150065.1 of Myripristis murdjan. NCBI lineage: Eukaryota > Metazoa > Chordata > Actinopteri > Holocentriformes > Holocentridae > Myripristis > Myripristis murdjan. Next base: position 14,516,833 of record NC_043990.1, read on the forward strand.
CCTGTAGTGTGTCACCTTTTTATATGCCCATTAGTTAGCAGTCATGTCTCTTTAACCGTTTTTTTTTTTTTTTTTTTTTTTTTTAAATCATAACATTTCAAATGTATTTCAGTGCACATCACAAATGGCAGCTTTAATGTGAGTTTTATGTCTTTTGTCAAGCAGTGTCACCCCTTGTAGCATCCGTGTGAATGTTGTCAACAAATTATTCCCAAGTTACTGCCGTTGCAGATGTAGCAGTGCTAAACTCAGAACTCAGATTTATGTTCCCAAAACCAAGAGCTGCTCTCTGGCTAACTTCTCCACAAAATACACTTGTGCAGAGTTTAGCATGTGGCAGTGTTTTTGGTAATTTGGAAAAGCCTCTGAAACAGTATGAAACAGTGTTCAGTCTTCACTGGGAGGAGAAACTCTGGTGCAAAGGACTTATCATTTCTTATCCATAACTTCATGATGCCAAAACATGCCTCCTCACCACAGAACAAATATTCACCAGCTTGATATTTAGATAATGGAGATAATGGGCCAATTGACTGTAATTTCAGCCGTGTAATGTGATATAAACACCACTTAGAAACTCATACAATGAATAGAAACTGGTTAACAATTTCACAAATAGTTTTCTTAACATAAGATTGTTTTGTTGATCCCTGCCTTGTTTTACTTTTGCTTTCTTTTGAGAGATACAAACTGTGAAGTGACACCAGATGGGTTGTACCAAGTCTTCATCTGAGGTCTCAAACATCTGTTTCCACCTGTCATGACTCAAGTCTGTGCCCTTCCGTTGAGCTGAAAGTATTGTAGATGCAGTTTCAAGCTGGACTGCCCTTTAGGAAAAGCTTTTTGATTGTTGTATAAGATTTTTTAAGGTTGATTTCTTTTCCCCTGTTGTCATTTTTCATTTTTACCACAGTAAAAATGAATGTATAAATCTTTTTTGTTCATACTGTATAAAGGAAGCCAAAAAGTGAAACTAAGAAACTATGTTTTGGGAATGTAAGTAATTTTTCAAAGCCTTTCAGCTGAAATCATTTGTGATGTTTGATAAAGATTGTTTATATTCTATTAATGACCTTGTATTTATTTCCTTTTGTACCTTTGAGCCAGCACTGATCAGCCTGCAGTGTTATTTGCTTATTCGACTTTAAATATCTTCAACAGTCATTTGGCCAGCACATGTAAGATTGCCTCTGTAGAATCTGCAGTTTTCTTGACACATACCAGTTAGTTTTCACTCTCATGCATTCAGCAAACAAGGCTGATCAGTGCATACAAAACATTTTATTGTGCAAAGAATGCCAACACAGGTCTCATTGTTCCAAAATAACACCAAAATGACAACATAAATTTTTAAAATTCATAACTTGTCTACATACACACAGTCTCACAGGTAAGTGGAATGGGGGAGCGGTGTTGGTTTAGAAACTCTACTGCTGCAAGAGACACACAAACACAAACAAGAAACAGAGAGATGAGTTAGACAAGCTTCAGATTCGCCAGAACCACAAGCTCTAAGAACAACTCTCACCATGTTCTGGTAACTGTTGACGGATCCCAAGGGGAATCTGTTGAACGTGTTAATTTGTCAGAGAATGTGACCTGGTTGGGCCAAGAAATTAACACCAGATTGATTTTATATTTTAGTCCGATAGTGGATGCATCAGCCATTACAACCTCATTTCCAACCATCTGCAAAAAGCCATGGTTGCTCAGTTAGGCCTGTAATTGTGACGAACCAAGGGTAATGTTATTCCATAAGTCAAATAAACTGTTAACGGGACTTTTCTGCACCAGTTGCTTTCTATGTGTTAGTCTGATTAAAATTCTCAGCAGGACAGTGTGTGCAATGTGCAATCCTCATATTACATATATTAGTCAGGCAAGGTCTGTGAGAGGCTCTATATTTATCATCTTCCTACATTATACAAGCATATCTATCTGACTGATGGTATTGTGTACTACATACATGGCTGTACATTTGTGCATGTGTCTGTAAGCGTGTGTTTGCGTGCCTCACCTTGGTCTTGTTCTGGACAGGCAGGTAGAGCTTGAACTCTGCTGGGAGCTCATCCTCAGAGTATAGTCTGTCTGAGAAATACACCCTCCTTATGCGACAGTTGGCGTGGATCTGAGAGGAAATGAGACCAGACATTAGAGAGAGACACAGAGTACAATCTGACGGGTTCATAAGTAGAGAGAGACAAGACATGAGTGTGTGTAGCGCCACCTACAGACCAACCTGCATGCTCGTCTATAATGTTGGTTCCACAGGTCTACCTGAGCAGTCTCTGTATGTCTGTCTCTACCTCTTTGTGTGTTCCTAGACTGTCCATAACAAAGTCTGCAGTTAATTTGTGTGTGGTTGTGTGTGTGCCGACCTGTACACGCAGCGTCTCGATGTAATTGGTTCCGTAGGCCCTCCTGGTGAAGTCTGACAAGTTGAACTGAATCTGGTTCCAGCCTTCATCCAGTCTCATGGGCATGGTGCAGAAAAATGGCTTCACCCGCGTTGTGCTCTGATAGTTGCTGGCCCGAAACCGTCGCCGGACATTTTTATCGTCTAAAACCTTAGAGACGCAAAAAAGAAACATAGACGATTGAGCATGAGCCCCAGTAATCTGAGGAGCAAAACTCGAAATAACAGCTTGAAAGACTGTGAAAGTGTCTATCTACCGCACCTGGACTTCAAAGGTGAAATATTTTTTGACGTTCTTGATGATCATGACCAAAAAAGGCAGCTTGATGCCCAAAGTCTCCTTGGGGTCGGCAGGACATGTGATGTATGTGGTGCTGCAGGGAGAGGAGGAAAGACAGGGTGACCAGGAGGGGCCTTTAAAGCAGGCGACGCGAGCCGAGAGATCCAGACACAAGCTCACCTGACGTTTGTCCCCTCCACCTCCAACACCAGTGACCGGATGTCGTTGTCTGTGATTCTCTTGATGTGACCGTTCCTCACCTGTGAACACACACGCGCAAGATTCCTCCAAAGTTATCCACCTCTGCTGACAGTGGCTAAAACTCAGACTCTGAGGTTCACTCCCTTGGAAAATACACTCAGTGACCACTTTATTAGGTCCACCTGTACAATCTAATACAGTGCAATACAACTATTCTGACATCAATTTTATTTTTCTGCTGCCTATAATGCTCAGGTTTTCTTTTTGTTACAGTAACATAGGTGTTCATTCAAATAAAGTTTGATTCTATAGAGCTTATTCTACTTGTAATATGTTCTCCTTCAGTATCAGACAATGGCAAAAGCAGATTTTCTTTTAAAAAGCTACTAAAACAAAAATTTTACTGTCTCAGAATTTCTGGTTGTTTTTATTATTCTGCCTTATGTTGTTGGGTAATTGACGATTTAATTTTTGTGTTCATTGTCGGTTACTATTTCTGTTTCATATGTGAAGTTACTTTACTTATTTACTGATCTGATGTCTTGTTTTTGTCTTCTTGTGTTATTGATACAGTGTGGTTTAAATTATTGCTTGTTTTTACTGTTGCCAAGAAGATTACTGACCATTTCCTGGAAGCTAAATAAAGAGCACAGGAGTAATGAATAAAGATTATGGGATTGTGACTGTATTCAGGCCATACATCAGTTTCCTGTGGCTGAAACTGTGTTTGTGGCTTTCTGTGCATTAGTGAAGACACGGGAACTACTGGGACCTCCTGGATTTGTGGTTTTCGAGATCAAGGCTAAAGTTTGTTCGAGACATCGCTGCTAGAGCAGATTAGAGTCACTAAAATGAGCACTGGCTTGCACGCTGTCCAGAAAAACTCACATTCAGCGTTAAATTTAAGAAGACTCTCACTGTTTAATGGGATAAGCCAGTCAGTGTGAATTAGCCTTGACCAAGCAAACTAACGCTAACCTTAATGTGTCCCAGCGATACAGTAAACACCACTACAGATTAAAACACCACCACAGATTAAAACAGCGAGCACAGCTGCTGGATTGGCCTCTCTGAGGAAGCTAGGCGTGTAGCTTTGACAAAACAAGTCGCTGCTTACCTTTTTATCCCATATCTGAAGAGGTTTGCTGCCGATGCTGTATAAGATGGACAAGAATCCACTCTGAAACGTGTTTTTAAACATCTTCAACGCACTCGGGCGGCCGTCTCGCGTGCATGTGACAGGTGCGTTGCTAAGGTTACGTTTGTTTACGAACTGGTTTCCGTCCTCCGCGGTTCCGTGTGATACAAAATAATCCGTTCCGCTGTCGACGGTTGTAAAACCACGGCCAACCGAAAGCTAAAAAAAAAAACGACAGGTTTAAATTTATTATCATTTGTGTCCTGTTATCATAGTACTCCATCTTATTCACAGGAAGCCGTAAAAAATATATATATTTTTAAAAAGTCACTGAAGTCCTCATTATTTTGACGTTGCTAGGAAACGGCCTTGTTCCCGCCGGACCTCGACGCAGACGCATCCGCATCTCCGTCACCGTGGCAACAGAAAGCTTGTCAAAAATGTAATTATGACTTAAAAAAAGAAGTCTGGAGTCCGAACTTAAGCACTTCGTTTCTCACTGGTAAAAGATACTTTCTGTATGAAGAAATGAAATATGTAGTTAAAAAAGAAAGAAAAAGAAAAAAGTTAATAGTATTCAAGTCAAAAGTTCAAGTTTCATAATGATATAAACATTCATGTAAACAAAGCACATATTAAATGAGGCCCTTTTACTGAGCTGAAAATATTGTAGATGCAGTTTCAAGTTGGACTGCCCTTTAGGAAAAGCGTTTTGATTGTTGTATAATATTTTTTAAGGTTGATTTTTTTCCCCCGTTGTCATTTTAGACATTTTTACCGTATGCTGTAAAAAATGAATGTATAAATCTTTTTTGTTCATACTGTATAAAAGAAGCCAAGAAGTGAAACTAAAAAACTATGATTTGGGAATGTAAGTAATTTTTCAAAAACAATCATTTGTGATGTTTGATAAAGATTGTTTATGTTCTATTAGTGACCTTGTATTTATTTCCTTTTGTACCTTTGAGCCAGCACTGATCACACTGAATCTGCAGTTTTCTTGACACATACCAGTTAGTTTTCACTCTCATGCATCAATTCGGCAAACAAGGCAGATCAGTGCATACAAAACTTTTTATTGTGCAGAAAATGACAACACAGGTCTCACTGTTCCAAAATAACACCAAAATGACAACATAAATTTTTAAAATTCATAACTTGTCTACATACACACAATCTCACAGCTAACCCGACTTCTGGAATGGGGGAGCGGTGTTGGTTTGGAAACTCTACTGCTGCAAGAGACACACAAACACAAACAAGAAACAGAGAGATGAGTTAGACAAGCCTCAGATATGCCAGGACCACAAGCTCTAAAACCAACTCTCAACATGTTCTGGTAACTGTTGACGGATCCCAAAGTAAATCTGCTGAACGTGTTAATTTGTCAGAGAACGTGACCTGGTTGGGCCAAGAAATTAACACCAGATTGATTTTATATTTTAGTCCGATAGTGGATGCATCAGCCATCACAACCTCATTTCCAACCATCTGCAAAAAGCCATGGTTGCTCAGTTAGGCCTGTAATTGTGACGAACGAAGGGTAATGTAATTCCATAAGTCAAAAAAACTGTTAATAGGGCCTTTCTGCACCAGTTGCTTTCTATGTGTTAGTCTGATTAAAATTCTCAGCAGGACAGTGTGTGCAATGTGCAATCCTCATATTACATATACTAGTCAGGCAAGGTCTGTGAGAGGCTCTATATTTACCATCTTCCTACATTATACAAGCATATCTATCTGACTGATGGTATTGTGTAGTACATACATGGCTGTACATTTGTGCATGTGTCTGTAAGTGTGTGTGTGTGTGTTTGCGTCCCTCACCTTGGTCTTGTTCTGGACAGGCAGGTAGAGCTTGAACTCTGCTGGGAGCTCATCCTCAGAGTATAGTCTGTCTGAGAAATATACCCTCCTTATGCGACAGTTAGCGTGGATCTGAGAGGAAATGAGACCGGACGTCAGAGAGAGACACAGAGTACAATCTGACGGGTTCATAAGTAGAGAGAGACAAAACATCCACGTTTGCAGCTCTTGCCATCGCCAAGAAGACGATCCTAATTCATTGGAAAAATAAGCAAGCCCTCTCCATCACACACTGGTTGAACCTCCTAAGAGAACACATATTGTTGGAGAAAATATCTGCTATCAAAAAAATCAATTGACACACTTCACAGAATGGTGGTCACCTTTCATTAACTCTTTGAGCCTAGAGTAGTAACTTCACTCTGCCTGTTAGCGTATGCCATACCACTGACCTTCCTGGTTAACCTTCAGGGTTAACCATACTGTAAGTGGTAACAATGTTACTAGTGTTGGTGCCCCATGATGTTGTCACTAACACTATCTATCCTTCTCAGGAAATACGGCGGCTCCCAGGACTACCTATTCTGCTCACAAAGGAATACTGGATTAGTCTAGGACTTCTGGGGGCTGGTCGGTTGGTTGATCCTGTCACTACCACTACTTCTCAGGAAGCCCTATAGAGCTGCTCTCGGGCATGGGGGGCTGGTTGGTCCTGTGGCCTTCCTCAGGGGCCGCTCGCGTCCATGCGGCTCGCCTTGCGACCACTGGGGCTGCAGGGCCCCTGCGCTCTCCCTGGCCCCGAGGGGGTGATCTCGGCTGGTCCCTCCCATGGCGCCCCGTCTGCCCCTGGGAGTGTGGGCCCCCCACACTGGTGTCGGCATCTGGCTCCATCGCTGAGCGGTGCTCAGTGGGCCCATCTGCCGCTGGCCTGGTGCCCTTCTGTTGGAGGGCTGCTTGGCCTCTGTCTGGGGTCCCCCGGGTTGCTTGGGGGCCTCTGGCTCTCTCAGCGGTGGGTGGGTGGGCCTTCGCTTCCTCTTCTGCCAGGGGCTGGCGTTGGTGCCTCGGTGGCTCTGGCCAGCACCCGCCCAGGCCTCTGGGGGGATGTGGTGTCCTGTGCCTGCTGTGGTTCTCTGGGCAGGCGCTCTGGGTGCTTCTGCAGCCCGGTGGGGGGCGGTCGGGCTGCCTGGCTCCACTGGTCCTGGGCAGCGACCCTGAGGTCTGGTGATAGCTCACTGGCATGGCGGTTCAAGGCTCACTGGCATGTTTGACTTGTCACTCCAGTTCCCAGCGAGTCCTACCCTAAACATCTGACAGATCCCACTGAAAGGTGCCATGTCACTCCTCTAACACATGGTCAAATTCATTCCATCTTCTCCTGTGACTTTCACTCCCATATACTTTCACGCTCCTGTACTGCAAGAATTTTAACACTCATGGCACCATTCCTCGGCTTTGCATGTTCCATCTCCCATGTTTTGTGCCCTCACCCCCCCAGTCTCTGTATGTCTGTCTCTACCTCTTTGTGTGTTCCTGGACTATCCATAACAAAGTCTGCAGTTAATTTGTGTGTGGTTGTGTGTGTGTGCCGACCTGTACACGCAGCGTCTCGATGTAATTGGTTCCGTAGGCCCTCCTGGTGAAGTCCGACAAGTTGAACTGAATCTGGTTCCAGCCTTCGTCCAGTCTCATGGGCATGGTGCAGATGAAAGGCTTCACCCGGGTTGTGCTCTGATAGTTGCTGGCCCGAAACCGTCGCCGGACATTTTTATCATCTAAAACCTTACAGACGTGAAGAAGAAATGAATGAATCACCATGAAATGAATGACCATAAAACCCAATAATCTGAGGAACAAAAGCCAAAATAACAGCTTGAAAGACTGTGAAAGTGTCTATCTACCACACCTGGACTTCAAAGGTGAAATATTTTTTGACGTTCTTGATGATCATGACCAAAAAAGGCAGCTTGATGCCCAAAGTCTTCTTGGGGTCGGCAGGACATGTGATGTACGTGGTGCTGCAGGGAGAGGAGGAGAGACAGGATGACCAGGAGAGGCCTTTAAAGGAGGCGACACGAGCCGAGAGATCCAGACGCAAGCTCACCTGACGTTTGTCCCCTCCACCTCCAACACCAGTGACTGAATGTCGTTGTCTGTGATTCTCTTGATGTGACCGTTCCTCACCTGTGAACACACACAAATTCCTCCAGAATTATCCACCTCTGCTGATGGTAGCTAAAACTCAGAGACTGATAAAAAAAAAAGGAAAGCCTCCATGATCTCTATCCCCACCTAAATGGAAAAGCCACATCAGCCACATCACCATTTCCTGGAAGCTGATGGGGATCCAAATAAAGAGCACAGGAGTAATGAATATAGATTATGACACCACCATCATCGGCCGGATTTCCAACAATGATGAGTTTTCATATCGGGAGGAAATCAACCATCTTGCAGAATGGTGCACAGAAAACAACCCACTGCTCAATGTCAGCAAAACCAAAGAGCTGATAGTTGATTTTCAAAAAAAGGAGGCAAAGACACACAACCATGTCTACATCAATGGAGCTGAGGTGGAGCAAGTGAGCAGTTTTAAGTTCCTGGGAATCAACATAACAGAGAACCTAACATGGACTTCACATATCTCTGCCCTGGTTAAAAGAGCTCAGAAAAGGCTGTATTTCTTAAGGAAACTTAAGAAAGCAAAATTCCCACGCCAAGTTCTTGTCAGATTCTACAAAGGAGCGATTGAAAGCATCCTGACTGGAAACATCACAAACTGGCATGGGATGTGCACGGCCCAGGACAGGAAGACTCTGCAACGAGTGATTAAAACTGCCCAAAACATCATTGGCACCCATCTACCAAGCATCAGTGATATCGGGGAGGTGAGGTGCCTGCGCAGAGCCAAAAGGATCCTAAAAGACAACACCCACCCCAGCCACAGCCTGTTCACCCTGCTGCCGTCAGGCAAAACATACAGAAGTATTCGCTGCCGTACCACCAGACTACAGAGCAGCTTCTTCCCTCAGGCTGTGAGACTACTAAATGCACCATCTGAACTCCTCCAGGCTTAATAATTCTATTTTCTACACAATCAATCAATTAATCAATCAAGAGGGAACCACACTTTAATTTCATTATTCAACCTGTTGTATAATGACAAATAAACTTCCTTGTATCCTTGTATTATGGGGGAAATGACTGTATTCAGGCCTTACATCAGTTTCCTGTAGCTGAAACTGTGTTTGTGGCTTTCTGTGCATTAGTGAAGACACGGGAACTATTGGGACATCCTTGATTTGTGGTTCTCAAGATCAAGGATAAGGTTTGTTCAAGACATCGCTGCTACAGCAGATTAGAGTTACTAAAACGACGAGAGTCAAGAAATAAGAGCACTGGCTTGCACACTGTACAGAAAAAACTTAGCGTTAAATGTCGGCAAAGTCTCACTGTTTAATGGGATAAGCCAGACAGTCAGAGTGAATTAGCCTTGACCAGCGATGCAGTTAACACCAGTACAGAGTAAAACACCACCACAGATTTGAACAGCGAGCGCGGCAGCTGGATTAGCCTCTCCACACGCCACACAGTTAGCATTAGCACTGCTAGTTGAGGAAGCTGGGCGTGTAGCTTTGACAAAACAAGTCGCTGCTTACCTTTTTATCCCATATCTGAAGAGGTTTGCTGCCGATGCTGTATAAGATGGACAAGAATCCACTCTGGAACGTGTTTTTAAACATCTTCAACGCACTCGGGCGGCTGTCCTGCGTGAATGTGTTGACAAGTGTGTTGCTAGCGTTACGTTTGTTTACGAACTGGTTTCCGTCCTCCGCGGTTCCGTGTGATACAAAATAATCCGTTCCGCTGTCGACGGTTGTAAAACCACGGCCAACCGAAAGCTAAAAAAGAACGATATGTTTACATTTATTATCATTTGTGTCCTGTTATCTTAATTTTGTACATTTCTCACAGGGAGCCTAAAAGTCATTTAAAAAGTCATTTAAGAGTTTGACGTTGCTAGGAAACGGCCTTGTTCCCGCCGGACCTCGACGCAGACGCATCCGCATCTCCGTCACCGTGGCAACAGAAAGCTTGTCAAAAATTTTATTATAGCTTAAAAAAGAAGTCTGGAGTCCGAAATTAAGCACTTTGTTTCTCACTGGTAAAAGATACTCTCTATATGAGGAAATAAAATATGTAGTTAAAAAAGAAAGAAAAAAGAAAAAGAAAAAGTTAATAGCATTTAAGTGAAAAGACGACGATATAAACATTCATGTAAACAAAGCGCATATTAAATGAGGCTTGGGTATATAAGCTCAATAATGAATAATGAATTAATATATTTAAACAAAAAGGGAAATGTATTTACATGGAAATAATTAAAAAAAAAAAAAAATTAAATCAAATAAATCAAATACACCTGGGTGTGTGTGTGTCATGCTTGGACCAGAAAAGCCTCAATAAAAACGTATGAGTATAAATGAGATTAGCTGAGTCAGATTACTATATGCAGCCAGGAAAACTTTTTTGCCGCAAAAAACACCATAGGACATCATTTTAGATATTTCAAAAAGGTCTCATGTTTTGTCCCAGGTTACTAGTTTGATGTTGAAATAGGTTGCAGAATCTGAAATCCCCACAATTGGCATAGGTTGCCTGATTTCAATCAATATTTTGCCGCTGAAACCTGATCTTGATTCAATTTTTCTTTTTTTTTTTTTTCTATGTAAAGTTGGAGCAAGTTGGATGTGCAATGAAATAGTTACCAAATCAACACTGTTCAAAAATGAAACCTAAGCTTGTTAATGTAGCCAACAGACAATGGATGCAAAAAATAGTCCCTTGGTCTGCAGCAGGATACCAGCACACTAATATTAACTCCAGAAACAACCTGAGATATACAGAAATAACATGGCTGCAGTTTATATCGTTTTAAACCTGGCCACTTGACCTCAGTCAGCTCTGCACACCTCAGCGTGAATAAAGTGTTGTTGAAAGTACCAGCACATCTATTTAAAAATATTTCAGTCCTCTTTCCACCTCTGACGAATACTAACTAAATCCCCGTGGCGTCAAGTGTGATATCCTTCCTTTTCTGTCAGCAGGACTTTAAACAAGCCAGGCCAAGATGGATCTGACAGTAGTTTCAAATATTTGAACAAGCCGAGAAACGTTCAATTAAACATTAGCCAGGCACTTCAAGCCGCTTTAAATGTGCGTGACATCATCCTTAATGCAGCATAAATCAAGAGCGCCCTATTAGTTTCCTATGAATAACTTGAATTAATTCACTGCTATTTTGGCCAGGTCTGCACTATATAACAGACTGTTTGACATTTACTGCAGAGAGACACACACACACACACACACATACAAATGGACATATACATGCACGTACACACACACACCAGTGCACACATACACACACACCTTGAGGGGTTACCACCATTCCAGTTGTTTATATCACCGTGTTTTATGAGGTGCTGCTTCATTCTAAATATTATACCTGTGTTAATAAAAGCAGAAAAGAAAATCCCTCCCTCTCTGCATTTTCAATCTTTGTGTTGTTCTTTCTCTCTGTGCATGTCATGTCCACTCATTTTCTGCCTGTCTGTTCCTTGAGGTGTGTGTGTGTGTGTGTGTGTGTGTGTGTGTGTATGTGTGAGGCTGGAGAAATTTAACTCCTTCACAGGCTGGCAGCTTTTATGAAACATTTACAGAGAGTTTATGTCTCTTTGTCCGTTCTCTTTTCACTTCTCTGTATCTCTGTCCGTCTTTCCAAATGAGTCAGGTGTTTACTGGGACACTAACAGAGGTGGAGTGGACCATGTTCCCCCCGCAGACCCTCTCAGGGCGGGACCACCCCAGAGACGGCTTTAAATAAACTTTACTGAAACTCACCACTTGAGTGAAACAGTTCAGTCTCCTTCCTTCCCCTCACAGAGGAGCAGACGCAAAATCTCTATGTTCCTTTCTGTTCTTCCTTCCTTCCTTGATTCATTAATCAATATTTTATATACATACATAGAGGGAGAGAAAGAGAGAGAGAGAGAGAGAGAGAGAGAGAGAGAGAGAGAAGGGGGGATGTCATGGGGCGAAGAGGGAAATGAGATGGAGGGAGATCACAACGGAGAAAATGTCTGACACTGATGAGAGAGCAAGGAGAAGAGAGGAGAGAGGGGATGGAGGAGGAGGAGGAACCATGAAGGTAGGAGGGAGAGAAGGAGGAGAAGAGAGGAGGGCGATCAGGGTGTGAAAAAGAAAGAAAAAAGGGAAAAAAGAAAAAGAACAGGTAAAAGGAGAGAAGCTCTATATCACTCCACTTTAACCTGTTCAAATCCAGTCTATTCTTTTCTGTTCTACTGTGTTTTGTTTTATTGTTCTTTTTTCTATTACTATCTTACTCTGCTGCATTCTGTTACTCAGTTCTATTCCATTCTATTTTATGGTATTGTTTTCTATTCTATTACACTATTGCATTCTATTCTATCTTGCGCTATTGTTCCATTTTGTGTTCTATTATTTTCTGTTGTGTACTATATTATTGTGATATGTTCTATTCTATTCTATTCTATTCTATTCTATTCTATTCTATTCTATTCTATTCTATTCTATGGTACTGCTTTCTATTCTGTTACACTATTGCATCCAATTCTATCTTGGTCTATTGTTCCATTTTGTGTTCTAATTATGTTCTGTTGTGTACTATAATATTGTGATATTTTCTGTTCTATTCTATTCTATTCCTGTCATTCTTGCATTAAGCCTCTGAGTGGCTCGGTGTGATTATTTGAGAAAGTGTGTGTGTGTGTGTGTGTGTGTGTATGTGAGAGAGAGAGAGAGAGAGAGAGAGAGAGAGAGAGAGAGAGAGAGAGAGAGAGAGAGAGAGAGAGAGAGAGACTTCATAGGTTCACATCCTGACTCGATCCTCTCTCTCTCTCTCTCTTCTCATTTTGTTTCACTGAACAGCTTCAGAGCTTCAGCAGGGAGGACAGGAGACACAAGCGAGAGGAGAAAGACACAGGAACCAACGAGGGAGGCTCAAAGTGACACCGACTTTAGAAGGAAAAACATACATCAAAGAATATATTCATCGACCCAGTGAAAAGTGGCCTGCCTCTGTTTCTCTCTCCACCAGGTAAGCTTCAGCCCAGCAACCAAAACAGAAACCTGATGTGGGAGCTGTGAGGTGATCGGTGTCTGATGGGTTTCTCTTGTTTAGCCAGTGTTCACAGGAAGAGATAAGAACTTACTATGCATAATAAACTAACAAAATTCAAGCTACTTGGATTCATTTAACCGCCTCATTTACCAAGCTGAGTTTGGGGCTGCACCAGCTTTTCTAACAGTTATATTCACATTTGGGACGTGCACATCTGTACTGCAGCAGCTGGATGTTCAGTGCTTTTCACATTTACCTCCTCCATTAAGACTTCCCCAGCTGCTCTGCGGATTCAAACCAACAACATTTCAGTGATAAACCTGCTTCTCTTACCTGTTGGCTACAGCTGCATGAACACGGATTATATGAAAAAAAAAAAAAAAAAAATCCAATCTGCTACCATGTGAATGTGAGTCCCTGGCCATGTTATATCCAGCTGTCCGTCTGTAATGATGAAGAGTGGAAAGATCTTCCTCGGCAGGACATGTTAACAGATAGGAGCTCATCTGTCTCTGGTATTTATAAGGGAGGAAGACTCGTTTTTGTTATTAGCAGTGAATCTGTCTAGCAGTACTTTTAACAGCAAGCTGCATGGCCCCGGTTCAAGGAAAATCCACTTGATTTCTGTGTTGATTTTTGGTGAGACAAATGTTATTGTCACCCAAAAATAACTTCAAATTGAACATAACTCCCCCCAATCCATCCTGAGAGTGAATACAAGGACTTCAGGCAGCTAAGAGTTATACATGAGCATAGCCAATAAGATAAATTTCATTCAGATTATTCAAATTTAATGCCATCTTCATTTTCACAGCTTTGGTAAAACATCTTTCCATTTCCCAGCTACGTCTCCTTCAGTTTAGCCCTGTTACTTTTAGACACCAACTGCATCAATTCTTTCTCTTCTCCATGCAAAACTGTGTGCGAAAATGTTTTTTTAAATGTGTCCCTCATTAACCTAAGAAACAACATGACAATCCTCCCTGAACGCCTGACTTTAAAATGAGCTTGTGAGTAATTGCAACCACTGATTTCATGGAGAAATCACAAAAGAAGCTGAGAAGATTTTACTCACAGAGACAATGATAATATATAGTAGAAACACTGAAAGTTTATATTCAAGGTATATTTGGTGGGTTGTGTGAGTCTTCCCTCCCTTCTCTCTTTTTCACACACTCTTTTTGATTTCCTTTGACCTTCATTGTGAGCCTATTGTAAAGATAATAAGTATTAAAAAAAAAAAAAAAAGTGATAATCTCTTCACAGACACTAGAAAGCCATTATCTGTTACCCTTGCAGGGGGACAGTGTTTATAAAGAATCCACTCATTTAAACAGGATGTGTCAGGTTCATTATTACTTCTGTGAGACTAATTATGAACAGCATAGATCATGTGCTTGACACAACATGTGTCAAAGGTGTATTAAAAAAAAAAAAAAAAGTGGCACGTGCCCAGTGGTCCTGTACCTGGCTTTGTTGAAAGTGTCACGTCCTTTTAGAGCGAGTATGAAGGCACATTGAGACATTTATACAGTAGAAGAGGATGGTGTTTATAAGATGAGGATTTTTAAAGTCTCTCTCTCTCTCTGGATTAACTCCTGCCGATGTTGATTTGGCTTTTCATCCCTGGAGGTCATTATTCTTTCTTTTAGTGTGCGCATATATGTGTGTGTGTGCGTGTAGGTGTATGTGTGTGTGTCTGTGCACTCCTTAAACTTGGCATGTTGAGTTGTGTTAAGCTGTTTTGCGTGCCCCATCACTTAAGGTTGGAGCTGTTTCAGTCTATTTATAAATGCTTCCCCCGCCTCCTCCCGCCGCCTGAAGCTGGGACTGCTTGGTAAAAGGTCGAGGCGTCTGTCTCCATCAGACACTCTGGGTGTCCCCGTCCATCTGCATGGGACAGCACCCGCCTTGAAGCTTAGAGAAACTGGCCCATGGCCCAGAGGTGATGGGTTCAAATCCCCAGATCAGCTAAGAAATTCAAAGCATCCTCCTGAAGCAATGCAGTGTCTTACATCTTACATCTTCTGTAAAGTAGAAGTACAGGAAGAAAATCTGAAGCCTAGTGTGGATGAAGAGGACTTTAGTCTGCTCTATCAGCCGTAACTGGGTGGATGAGCCTTGAAACATAAACGATAACAAATCTTTTGCAGTGAAGAATGCTCCTCCAGTAGGTTATCATTCATGTTCAAACACACTTGGAATATCCTTCTACAGAATCTTTAATTGACCTCATTAAGAGCACTGAGACATTTCCAAGGATTAATTGCTAATCTAATTGATTGCAAAAGTCATTGGCATTCTTAATTTAATTGATACAGCTATGTCTTCTTTTCTAGATGCATGGCCCTGATTTTTTGATTCAATGTCAGACACCTGATACAGATACAGATGGTGGATGCTTTAATTTCACCTCCTCTCCTGGCAGAGCTCAAACTAAATATAAACCATAAAACAGATCAACAACACAGCTCCTCTTTCCTCCTAACTCCTCTTTTCTTTTTTCCCCTTTCCATTCAGAAAGTCATCCTGCCTCTCACTCATTCATTCATTCATCCCTCTCGGCCAATGGAGAGCCTCCTCAACAACTTCAGCTCCCCCTCCACCTCTGTTCCTCTCTTCCCCTCCCGGAGCACTGACCCTGCTAATTGCAGTGCCTGGGACAACCACATGGGGGCGTCGTACCTGCACCGGCTGGCGCACCTGGACATCCAGCTGTACCGGGACTTCTATGCTGTCTGGGTTTCTCTCATGGTAAGACCAATATCTGATAGGCTCGTTTTCTTTCCATTCAATATGAACTTGATTAATGAACGGCACAGTATTCATCAAATGTATCTATTCAAAGATTAATTTCATTATTAATTTCATTCAGATTTTATGTTTCACAACAAGTTTGCTCCACTGGTATAATGTGTGTATTAAAGTGGAACAGATAAGTAGAGAACAAGACTCGAGAGGCTTTGGGAGTTTATGGTATATTTTCTGCACTATTCTGTATTATATTTGAATCATGCAGTAATTCATTTTGTAATGAGAAGCGTTTTTGACAATACAGCTCTTTTCAAAAGGTTTAGACTGGCTGAGTGCATGAGGCTGTGCTTCGCAGGTGTGTAACTGTGTGATGCTGGTGGTGGGCGTGGTGCTCAACAGCCTGGCCCTCTATGTGTTCTGTGGGCCCTCGTCTCACCCCTCGGCCCCCGTCACGTACACCATAAACCTGGCGGTGTCCGACCTGCTGGTGGCGCTGTCGCTGCCTGCCCGCATCGCCCTGTACCACAGTGGCGGCAGCTGTGTGGCCTGCTCCTACATCCACACCTTCAGCTACTTCGTCAACATGTACTGCAGCATCCTGTTTCTGACCAGGTGGCTCAGCCCTTAATGCACCTCTGACTCCTGTCCTTTCTTTTTCTCATCTTTCTTTCTTTCTTTCTTTCTTTCTTTCTTTCTTTCTCTCTTTCCCATACCATAGAGTATTATTGTATTGTATCATATTGTATTGTATTCTCCTTTACTTGATCAGTGTGTACAGTACAATATTTTTAGGCCATTTTTTTTTTCATTTTCTTCGTTTTCTTACTTCCTACTTTCATTCCCACTGATCTTTTTTGTTCCTGTCTTCCTTCCTTCCCTCCCTTATCCTCGTCTGAAGTATGAAGATTCACTTGATTTATTGATGTTTTTAATTTGGTCAACATAAGCAACAGAGACTCAAATTGATTCACAGTTCATTAGTTGGCAGTCTGATGTCCTCCATCCCCTCCTCCCTCTCTTCTTGCCTTCCTCACTATGAACTGATTTCCCGTCAATGCACTTTGTCTCTCTCCTCCTCTGTCTAATCGTCCTCCCCTCCTCGCAGTATCTGTATAGATCGGTACCTGGCTGTGGTCCATGCGTCCAGTACTCTGCATCGCTGGAGGACGAGAGGGGCGGCCCGGTGTGTCAGCGCCACCGTGTGGTTCATCGCTGTGGTGGTCACCTACTCCTTCCAGGTGGGCAAAACACACCAAGGTCAAGCTTAAAACAACGCAGAAGACAGAAACTAAAACCAGAAATTAAAGTCTCGTCTAACAGAAAGAGGGAACAGGCGCTGTATGTTGTCTCTCCCCCCAGCTCTTCTTCTCTTGAGATTTCTGTCATATAATGTCCTGCCATATTATATATTCTCCTACCAGACCCAAGGTGTTAATATGCTTTTTATTATGTTTTCTGATCTTGTCATCTCGTTCTTCCCTTCTCTTCATCCATCCTTGCTCATTTCCCCTTTTATTTCTCTCCTTCTTGTTCCACTTCTTCTCCACCAGACCACAATTATCTGCAAAATCCCCTTTTTAAGTGTATTTCTCCATTTTTGATGCAGTCATTGTTACGTCATGTTTTCACTGCACCTCCTAGAGATCACTTGTTGGTCAAACTGTGTACTGTAATGCCTTTTTTCTGTTGATGGACTATCACTGTTCATGCACAGGACCCAGTTCCTGCTCTATTTAAAACAATACTTAAGTCAAAAGCTATATATTTTATATCGTTTGCACACCAGGCAGGTGATAAGCAGTTTGAGCTCTGCTTCCTGAAACCGACTATTAATTTTGCTGTTGGCAATAATGGAAAATAAACGTTGTAGCACTCTCTGACTGCTGGTAGGCTCCATGCATTGCTTTTTGCCGAACGTCATGATCCTTTTTTTAAATTCCTCCAGCTGCAAGACATTGCACGTCAATTCAGGGTGAGTAAATTATACAAAAAGTATAGGTTTTGGGTGAAGTATTCCTTTGTTTTTTTCCAGGAAAGACCTACCAGACACCGAGCGTTTAGACCAGCAAACATAAAATCTTTCATGAACTAAGTGCAGGCTGAATCATTGTTGTGTTCAGTCGGCAACAGAGACTGGAAAAGCAGGTCGATTTGTTATGGATGCAAATAGACTCTATGTGCTATTTCTGGGCCAAATTTGCATTCAACATGAATATTTCTATGTCATGTGATCACATCCTTTCATGAGAAGCTGTGTGAGAAATACTTGTTGCTGCAGAGCATCACATTAAAGAGAGAAGAGGTGTGAGATGATGTGTTGTGCTCTCTCCCCTCTCAGACCATGGCGTTGGAGTTCAGCTCCTCCTGCGTCCTGCTCCCTGCCCTCTTCTACCTCACCATCCTGGAGTTTCTGCTGCCGCTGCTGGCCGTGGTGGGCTTCACCCTGCGCGTGGCCTGCTTCCTCTCCACCAGCCACGGCCCGATGCCCCAGCAGAGCAGGGCGAGGAGGGCACGTGCCGTCTGGCTGCTGGCCGCCGTCCTGGTGGTCTTCACCGTCTGCTTCTCACCATTTCACATCTGGCAGGTGCTGGTTTACTTCCGGGACAAGGTGGGAGGAGAGGTGCTCAGGCAGGGGGTGGGGCACGTGCTGGCCTATCACATTACAGTCACCCTGAGCAGCCTGAACAGCTGCCTGGACCCTGTCGTTTACTGCTTTGTGACGGACAGCTTCAGACGGGCTTGGAGGAGGAGGAGGGGAGTGAGAGAGGGGGAGGGAGAAGTGGGGAAGACAAGTGCAGGAGAAGGGGAGAGGATTTCGGTGAATAATAAGTGTTCGGGCACGGCGTTGGCAATAGCTCACAGTGTGGCCACTCTCACCCTCACCACCAACGCACCCCACTCAGGGAGACAGGGAGTCTAAGAAAGACAAAAACAGGGACACCGAGGGGAGAGAGATGCACAGAGAAGGGTAGAATTTTAAGAGAAAGATGTGAAAAACAGAGCCAAAAGTGCAAACACACACTTGTCCACAAGTCGAACAAAACAAACCACTGAAGGATGTTGCTGTCGCCCCTCCCTCCTCCTCCGCCACCCTCCCAGTGTCCCACACGTCCCGGGACAAACCAAGACTGGACTTGCTGTGAACATGAACACTTTTATCTGTGAACTGTTTGAGGGACCACATCCGTCTTCATGTGCAAAACTAAATGTCTGTGAGACCGTTCTTGAAAAGCTGAAACATCTTCAGTTTAATCTGTCAGTGTAGAGCTTTTCTCTCTATCAAGTGAAACAGGTTTTGACATCACCTTATTACCTAAGGAGATATTTGCTGTGGGCTATTTCCATTAATGTTGCATAAGGCCAGTGTGGAGGCCGGAGACATTCAGAGGCAATGATGTGAACAGTGTTACCAGACAGAGAGAGAGAGAGAGAGAGAGAGGTGCAGTAGAGCTTGAGAGCAAAACACAGAGATGGAGAGACCGAGAGTGTTCTCGAGTCAACAAAACCAAATATACTCGGTCCAAACCCATACTTAGGGGTATAAACACTCGTAAAACTTACTCTCTCATGTGCTTATTGTCGACCACTTGGACCGCCTGTGTTTAGCAGCCTTCCAAGTGTGTGAAAGGACGTGTGTCGCCTGCTTGCTGCAGGAACATCATGTCAGATTTGTTGTTGTTTTTAAGTTCGGTTAGGTAAGGCTCGTGCTCATTGTAGGTCACTTGTTACACCTTTGTGTTTTGCTTTCCAAAGTGAATTGATGGAGGCCTAAACATTATTTTTTATTCACTCAGCAGAGGAGAGCAGTGTCAGTTTTGAATTAACAAAAGAAACCATCAAGACTTTATAAACAGAATATATAACTTTTAAAGGGATAGACACGCTGCATTTTGCTGGCATTGTTTCTCATTCAGACTAATTGGTATTGATTTGTCCCTTTTTCCTTTAGTTTCTGTTTCAAATTTGTACCTTTTTTTTTTTATTATTAAATTTAATATGCCTTGTAGAATGATTTCCAAAAACCTGCCTTGTACTGTACTTTTGCTCTATACTCTGTTTTACTATTCCCTGATTTGCAGTGTTGTTTTTGTTGTGGCTGTTGCCCTAAGTCACTCTGGATAATGGCAACAGGGAAATGTTGAATAATTGTCTACATAAAGCTGAAAGTCAGGTTTCCTGTCTCTGGCCCAAGTTTCATTATCCTCTGCCCGTCTAATCAAACTGAATCAGCCCTGCAGTCTCAGATCAGCCTGCCAGCAGTCGATGTGGCTGCACGCCTTTATCTCAGCCCTGCAAAGTCTGACGATAAAAAACTTCGCAGGAGTCATCAGATGCAGGCAGAGAGAAATGGGTCAGTGTCTGACTTTCAGGCCCTAAAAGAGGTGCAGTCATGTCAGGTGCAGATTCTTTTTTTAAAACAGGCTTTTCTCCACTAGAGGGCAGTGTGTCACCATGTCAGCTCAGTGTATCTTCTGGCAGGATTATAAATGGATTATACAGACAAAATTAGGAAAAAACACCTCAAAACATGCCACGGTAAAAATGTATCTCTGGATTGGTTTAGCATTATTACTGTTCAGGCATTTTAAGTGATCCTCTAATCCAGAGTGACTTACAGTGTGTGTGTGTGTGTGTGTGTGTGTGTGTGTGTGTGTGTGTGTGTGTGTGTGTGCCTTGGCTCTATCTGTGATATACTGCAGCAGGATGTGAACAAGGGTTAGTCTGCCATCTACACAGTCACAGAAAGGTGATACACACACACTCACTCACACACACACACACACACACACACACACACACACACACACACACACACACACACACACACACACACACACAGATTCTACAGCAGGGGCCGACTGTCTTGAGGTGCCCTGACATCAGTTTAAGTTCTTACAATCGACACAAAATTCGTGTTTTTAGGCAATATTCAATGTTCACAAACCATCAACACTTCTACCAGCAGGTTCCCTGTGGCCTATTTCAGTTCAGTTTTAAATACTGAATATTATTATTATTCAAAAATAGCACTGAACACTTTGGAATAGAAATCTTGTTGGTCTAGCAAATCAAAGTTCAAGAAACCACATTTCTGAATGAATTATTTTTCTCAAATTTTCATCCAAAGAAATAGGTTAATAAACTGCAGGAAATCTAACACAAAAAGAACACATTGCAAAATATTTGGGAAAAATGCTTGCACTGAAAATGATTTAGTTTATTTCTGACCATCAAATTGGAAAAGAGTTGTTTTGGTTTCATAAACACTCACTGACCTGTCCTCGACTGCACAAATCATGTTTGCCAATCATTTAATTGAGTGGTTTTCCCCTTTAACAGGCCATAAGAGGAGCAGCAGTTCCTTAAGGTACAGAGGCTGCTCACACACACACACACACACACACACACACACACACACACACACACACACACACACACACACACACACACACACACACACATTGCTTACCAGCTAGTCCTGTTGAGACATCACGAGTCTGGGTCAGAATCCCAACTGTAGCACACACGTGTGCACACACAACCACACACACACATACACACACACAGCAGTTTCAGGTTCCTCCTCTGGTTTCTTGTGGAAACACTGAGCATCTTTGACCCAGAATGTGTGTGTGTGTATGTGTGTGTGTGTGTGTGTGTGTGTGTGTGTGTGTGCGTGTGTGTATCAGAGAGTGATAAGCAGAAACCTGATTCTGCGTGGACAGCAGACGACGGTTTCCAGTCTTCTGTAAGAACCTTGTAGACGCTGAGTAAAGACGTTTTGTGGTGCTGAAACTTCAGGTTGCTCCAGCAGCTGCTGTGTGAAACCCTCCCAGACTTCAACATCCAACCTCCCCGACATGAGAACACACACACAGCATTTATGCATATAACCTGCAACAGCTGATAACAGGCCAATGTTTCATTTTCTTTTTCTTTTTTTATTTGTCTGCTATTTTCCTTTTGTCTTCACATGCATACTTTATTCAAATACGTCCCCAGGCCATTCTTTTCCTAAGATGCAATTTTAGAAGTGCTTAAAAAACATAAGATTATTAGATAAACATATTTACATTTTTAGTAAAATGGGCAATACACCCTGGTATTTGGCCCTGTGCATATACATATATTTTTTATTTGCTCATATTAAATACCAGCAATATTTTAGGCCACTGAACCTCTACTATCCTACGCTGTCCTTAACTGTGAAACTGATTACTTCTTTTCAAAGTGCTGATCTTTATTAGATTATTATTATGAAAACAATTATAATTATTATTTAACTCATTTATTTATTTTCTTCACCTCTTTACCTGAAAATGCAGCTTCCCTGGAGCTGAAGCACCGTACTTGACACAGATCTCATTTTTGGATTGATCAAGATTCCTGCCCAGCAGCAGGAGTAGGAATATTGTGGTTAATGTTTGGAGGACAATTTTGAAACATGCACCCGATATTCCTGCTGATTTTCATTCAGCAGCTGCTTTAAGGTGTTTCACGACCAGCCACTGAGGTGCTGCGGGATGATACGTCATATTTCTGTCCATCCTTTTTTAATTCTAATCCGTCTGATACTGTGTTTACATCACAGCTAAACCCCACATCACCCTTTCAAATAAATCTATTGTCCAGTACCACAGACCTCAGACCATCTGCTTTCAGAAGACAGAAACCCGTCCAAGATATTTTGAAGATATCTTTCTGCAATATCTGAAATATCCACAATTCGACATCTCCCATCTCTCTAAACTTAAAAACGACAGTATCAACCTTGTAACCCAGTGCACATTTTGCTTTCTAAGACATCAATTTAACAAATAATAAAACAGGAGCCAGAGTCAGTTTGCTTCTCAAGAGATTTTAAAGGTGCGTTCCGTACAGTGTTCATCCAGAGTCCTATATGAAGGCTCAAGCATATTTACATAACGTATATATATATTTATATATATATGTATATATACAGTCTTTATATAGAAAACAAAACTACTAACAAAAATAATCAGCTTTTAATAGCAGCAAAAAAGAAGAAACTAAAAGAGAAATACATATTTACACCTTTTTTTTTTTTAAATGACAAGGCATATTATATTGTACACTGCGCACACGTGTTTTCCCATTCTTTAAGTTTTCTTCTTGATTTAATCTCTGTGAAAATAAAAGTATATAGGCAACTCTCTCCATCGTCCTCAGCACAGTTTTCTAAATGCAGAGCCGCAGGTAGAGTTTTGGGCAAAGTGTCGCTGCACAACTCACATGACATCACCGTGGTAACAAGCCTAGCATTTTGAAGATTGGTTACTTAGGAACAGCCATGGAGCGGGGGGGTGGTGGAGCCAACATGGCTGCCATTGAAAAGTGCACTGACCAAACCCTGTACCTGCGGCTCTGTGTAAATGTTAAAAACAAACAAAAAACAGAAAAAAAAACAGACACCAGCAAAATGATGTGAATGCAAACATCAGAACGGAGATGATAAATGTTACAGAGACAAAAACCCCGGGTATTACAGCCGTGGACTCCAGAATTAAGTGTAAACCTGGTGATTGCACAGAACAGAGAACCAACACAAACAAACGAACAAAACTAACATGACATCTCAACACACATACTCGCTGTTTGCTTTACATGTGAGCACCTGTGAACTTAACGCACACACACACGCACACGCCACTGCTCACACACACGTTCCAGTCCTCTCCTCCGCTGTAACGTCTCTCCATGTAACCCCGACAGCAAATAGAACTCTTAGCTTAGTAATATATTCTATCTGAAACAAAGTGAAAGTGTCCTTTTCAGACAAGAAAGCTCAAAAAAATAAATATCCACAGTTTTCTTGTCTTGTCTTCTTCCGTTTTGCAGGACAGTTCTACTTTTTTTTTTTTTTTTTTAATTTATTTTTATTTTTGTCTTTAAACTCAGTATGTGCAAGTTCTGTGCAATGTCAGACACCCCTGGCTTGTCGAACAACAAAGCAAAAATGATTCCGGCTGAAATCATTTTACATTCATTGACTTAATCAAGTCACCTGATGGAATCAAGGAAATAAAGGAACTCAATCTCCCAGCAGGCCTTGCGAGAGGCCGCGTTACCTCAACATTCCGGAGTCTACGGTAAGAGAAAAAAAAAACAAAAAACAAAAAAGGCTCGTGACAGTAAGAGCGAAACCCCAAAATCAAAGACTTTCCCACCGCGTTTGACCAGAAACACTCAAGATGCATTTCAAGTATCCGCAGCCCGGTGTTTCTCCCCTATACTGCCAACAAGGAGCGCCCTCTGCAGCAACACACACATCTCGAGTTACTCTCCAGCAAGTAACACACACACCGTGTTGTCTCAAAGTACACTCAGAAAATAATATATATTTTTTTTTTTTACAAAAAGGCTTGTTATGAGTGTGCCAACCCAGACCCCGCACAATGCTTCAGGTTACAGAGTACATGTAGAATTTTATACATTAAGTTCAAACAAAAGACACCAACGTCCAGCCATGCATTAGAAAATATATCCCTGACCTATAGGACAGCAAAGAAAGGACTAGAATGATTTGTACACAGTCATACTTTGGTGTTCCACACATGCATATCGGTGTTGTCGCATGCAAACCCCGTTTCTCCAAATTTTGTGATTTTTTTTTTTTTTTTTTTTACTTAAAACTGAAGCTGTACGGAAACATCCATTATTTTATTGCCCTAAGGAGTCGTAAAAGCCCCTTGTTCTTCAGCAGAGCAGGCATGGCACCTGTCTTTCCTTGTCTTTTGTCATCGTCTTGTCCTTTTCTTTTCTTTTCTTTTGTTTTTTTTTTTTTTTTTTTTTGGCCTTATGCCACAGCCAGAGCAGCATCAACTCAGGGTGAAAAATACCATACTCTGTTCTGCTCTGGGGCTGAAGGAATAAACCTGAAACAGTGGAAGGAATCAAATTCTTCTAAAACGCCTAACCTCTGAACCCACCCCCAACATAATGAATAAAACATTCAACTCAGTAAGTGAAATTAAAAAAAAAAAAAAAAAATCCAATAAACGCATTTTAACATACTATCAAATCAATTCAAATAGGTTAGAATAAAATCCTCTGTAATTAGTACATCTGCTCGTTGCAATTTACATTTTGATTGCTTCCAATTTGCATGCTTCAGGGAATTGACCCAAATCTGCAGCCTCCACCCTGGCAAATGCAGCCAAAGAGTTTTTTGTTTTTTTTTTTTTTTTACAAACAAAACAACCCTGCTCCATAAAGGCAAACATTCGCAGAAATAATACAGACCACCTCCAAAAACAATCCCACAATCCCCCCAAAAACTGATTAACCCAGGCCATTATTGCAACAGCTAATCTGATTTGTCAGAAAAAACAACACATAAACTCTCGATGCTTTCGTTTTGACCTTTCAAGTTCAAAGTTGGTTTGACGTGCTCGGCATCATTCTGCTACAGAAACATTCCAAATATTAAGCCTATTAAATCTTAATTGGTTTACACTCAGTAGCAAAAGTACGGATAAGAGATTTTTCTACAACTTACCGGAACCCCTTTTGGTGGATACAGTCACACACACTGACCTGTAAGCAGTGATGTGGTCTATATCCACCTGTCAGTCTAATCCCCTTTGCTACATTCTGCACACAGACACACTCCCTCCACCACCGCCACCTACACACCGCCTGTCCTTTAATCTCATCTGGTGTTACACCCCTGTATTTTACAAAAGCCTCTTGGGATCCCTCCTGGTAGGCATTTGTTTTAATTGCTTTGAGGGGAGCAAAAGGCTGCAATCAGAAGCAAATCAGAAGCTGCTGGGTTCAGTAACTAATCACTGAGGAAAGAGTGAGGAAAGATATGAGAGAGGCCTTTGAATATGAGAGAGGCCTTTGAGAGCTTTTGAATCATGGCTACAGGCGAACTCGCTTCATTTTTCGTTTTTCTTGGTTGTTAATTTGCAGTTATTGTAACAGCAAAGTTGGAAGTTTTCCTAATGAAATTGTAATCGCCCGGCGAGATGCAAACCTGCAGTTTCAAAGTGGTCGGTTGTTAGTGTCCTGTGTCACACCAGGGACTGTCCAATTATTTCACCTTCTGCCTACATCCTCTGAGTCCTCTGGATTATGCCACGCGTTCAGAAGCCAACTTGTGCTGAAACGTGCACTATGTGGTTTTATCTGACCCCTACATGGTGTTGAGAGCAGCAACACGTTTGAATGTAAACTTATACAGCCGCCTGCAGGCTAATACTGTAGCTAAGCTAAATCAAGCATGGCGTCTATGACTTTTCTTTTTTCATTCTTAGATTCTCTTTCTGAGTGAGAGCGTGGCCTTATCAGATTAGAGCCGGCACTTGCCTCTGTTGCTGCACGCATTCACTTCATGGATTCATTGTGAATTTTCAGGGAAGGGAAGAGTGGAAGAAGCCTGGTTCTGGTGTGGAATTTGGCAACACACCTATTCGTCTGCACAAATAGGCATTGGTTTATAACATTGTGCTTCAAAAAAGTCTCCAAAAAGCACACGTTAGTTTCAGGATTGTTACTAGATTCTGAAATCACATAGTGCAGGTTTAAGAGGATTTAGTTCAGGTTCTGCTAACTTTTCCTGCAAGCCTGCAGGCCCCTCTATCCCTTCATCCCTCTTTCCTCTCCCTCCTTGTCCGTCCCCTCCTCTGCCTAAAGCAGGCACTCTGTCCGACATCCATTCAGCTGTCTCGTATTGTGCCATAACACAGATCTGAGCAGCACCTCAAATCCTCTCATATCCGTCTCTGTGAATGATTCAGCCGGCTCGATGCTGTGCAAGCAGCAAAGCAACAAGGCTGACTCGCTCATCTGGTTCCTCTTGTGCAGATCCATAGTTTCCTGCAATTTTCTCAGCGAGCTCAACCTGTTCTTGTTTGTTGCTGTGTAGGCCGACTGTAGACTAACGCATCAAAATTGACCCTGTTATTAGAGCTTACCAACTCTCAGGACCGGAAGGATTTATTCAGCTTTTGTTACACTGCATGGCCTTTGGAAACACGGCCCTGCCTTTGATTTTCGCCATCAAAATCCCTGGGATCTAATCATCTAATACTCTGTTGACCCATCCTCAAGTCCTCTTTCAGACAGTAACAGTAACTGGATTTAATATTTAGGAAGCCCCGTCCTTCTGATCCTCCAAGGAGAACAAATGTAACACCCCCAAAGGATTTCAAACAACGCTTCTCTGACCTGGGTCCACTCAACACTTTAACAACAACTCAGGTAATGTGCAGTGACTGACACACTAATGGCATTTTCTTAAACCCAAACAAAAAAAACAAACAAAAAAAACAAAAAAAGGAGGGAGAGAGAACAAATGGCTGACTTCACATCTCCTCTCCTCTGATGTTTGGTTTCTCTCTCTTCTCGGCTCCTCTAACATGCAGCATGTAGGTTAGTCTGATTATTACAAACAAACATTACTATCAGCATCATTTATGATTTTGAAACACCATTTTCAAACATTACTCTGGTTTCTCAATATATCAGTAAATAATCTTTTGGGGTAATAATGCCCTGTATACTGCATGTATTGCATCTGTCCTGGTACTGGAATTCCACTCTTGATAGAGGTCAGAAAAATACACCTACATGTCCATGTTACTGTACTTTGTCTTTACTGGAAATCGCCTTACACCTGTACTCTGCACCTTAGAGTCACTGTGGGACCCAAACTGAGTAAATGTGGTCTCTGCCCTGGGACAAAGGCTCAATCAAACATTTTAGGGCTCTTGTCATGTGGAGTGAGGGCAAAACGAAACAGGCCCACAAACTTATTTGGGGAGTCAAGCTCTCCCCAGGAACCAGGCTCATTAAAACTCACCATGCGGGGATTCAAAGGAAGCCCCCTGGATCAGCTGAAGAAACTCTGCTTTAAAAGGTCTCTAAAGTCTTAAAGCTACAGTCAGAGTCACGTAAAGGTCTGCAGAGCAGAGCACGTTGGCTTTCATTTGGTGAGCGCAGCGCCGCGGCAGGAGACGCCGAGTCAGCAGACACACTCTCATCAATCAGCCTCTTCATCGACGACCAAAGATTCAATCGACCCAGTCCGTCAGCGAGGAAGAACGATTTTCAGCATTTTCACACGATTGCAGCTTCGAGGACTAAAATGTTCATTATTCATCATTCGTTCACGTTGACCCCGATGATGATGTGGAAGGTGTGGTGCACGCATTTAAGTGTCTGTGTGTATGTGTGTGTGTGTGTGTGTGTGTGTGTGTGTGTGTGTGTGCACGCGAGTCCCCTGAAGTTTTCTGTCCAGGCGGCTGCTCAGTAGCACCTCCTAGAGGCCCTGAGAGAGAGAGACAGGTGTTTCTCTCCACAACAAATACATCCTCCTTAAGACCACAATCTATAAATTATTCAGTTCTGGAGAACCCTGACAAACGCATCAGGTCAGCTGTGTGGAAGGAATTTCGGTGACACTTTCGATGAACAGCGGCGGGACCAGACTCCTTCTTGGCGCGTCGGTAACAAATCAGACCAAGAGTTGTTTACTTGTATTGATCTTTGCTTTGCTCCCAAAAAAAGCTGCCCCAAAAAAAGCTGACCCACACTGGAGCACAGCACATCAGTCAAAGCCAGACCGGATCAGCAGGTGGTGGACTAGATCGAATGGAGGCCAACCACCGACTCTACTTTTATGGAAAAAAAAAATCCCCGCATTCATTCCTCAGGCTTGAGAGTAAGCAGGAAGAAGAGGAAAAGGACGGGGTGCATCCTTAGGTCTGGTTTCTGTCGGCGATGCTGCTGGAGGTGATGCCATTTGTTTTGCCGGTGACCTGTAGCCTCCGATCTGTCGAATCTCAACGGCCAATCACAGAGTAGACTCATTCTCCACGTGACAGGAAGTGGTGGTGGTGGCCCCGCCCTTCTTGTTGAGTTTCAGGAAGCTGGGTTTCTCTATAACCACGGTGACAGGCACGCAGCTGCCGCTGGTGTTGTCAGGCGCTGTCAGGGCCCGCTTCTCTGGCGCTTTGGCCGACTCCCTGTCCCTGTCAATCACAATTACAGTCACTACTATTTCCAGACTGCTGCTTGTACAGCATAATAATAACTTGAATTTTCTGACTCTTTTTGGGATTAAGTAGAGGTGGAGGTCATGCAGAAAATGCAATGATACTGATTTAAATACAAGAGGTGACATGTAATGTATAGAAAAATATAAAGCTTCATTTATTAAAACATGATAGGGCTTCATCTGAAGAGGGCTTTAAAGAGAGCTACGTATTTTTTGACAGAGCAAGTCTCACCACCTTGTCTCCTCTACTGAGCCCTGATCCAACATAATCCAGTGGATCTGATTTAAACCCAGTGATTTCCTCACCCGTTGTTGGGAGTGGGGTAAATGACCAGGAAGCAGGCGGTGAGGAATCCCAGGAGGGAGCCCACGGAGGCCACAATGGGGATGACACGGACGCTGCCCACCGCTTCCACCACAGCACCCAGAGCTGAGGCCACGAGGATCTGACTGATGTACACCTGCAAAACGAGGTCAGGAGTGTTTTATGACAAAACAGTTTGCTCAATACACGGCAGTGCGTGCGTTGAAGAAAAGTGTAGACACCAACCTGGCAGGATAAGATGGCACAATCGATACCAAAGCCTCTCCGGGAGTTACCAGGACTGTGCTGGATGTACTGGAGGACAGAGAGACAGACAGACAGACAGACAGGGGAACATTAGGTTTTAGTGAGCGCCAGACGCACAGACAGCTTGGGCATATTACTGTCCTACTAATTTTCTTTGTGTGTGGATATCTCTCTGAGTTGAGTTTGAGTTTCTGAGTCATAGTTTGGCATTATCTCCCTTTTAAGAAACCTTTATATACAGGAAGGCTTTTTATGTCTTTAGCATCAGCAATAATTTGTCTTTAGCATGCTTGTCATTTCAACAAAAAAGCATGATGCCAGTAAATTGCAGTGGTGGTAAAATTACGCCTGTTATACTTTAAACTGCTTTGATTCGATTCGATTCTTTTTCCAATACTGCTATCGGCTGAGCTTTAATTTCCATTTCATACGGTCTTTACGAGGCTGAAGACTGAAATGGATGTAAATGTGTGTGTGTGTGTGTGTGTGTGTCTACCTGTTTGATTTCGTGGTATTGCCCTAGCAGAGCATAAGGACAGTAGGAGATACTCATAGAGATGATGCCCATGCTGCTGATCATCACCATGGCAACATACACATTAGGGAATATCGCCATGACAGCAGTTCCTATTGGGGGAAAGAAGACATTAGCCCAAGACCTTACAGAGTTACATCAGCTGAACTTGGCTTCAAGGCAATCTGAAATACACGTCTATTCTATTGTATTCTATTCTATTCTATTCTATTCTATTCTATTCTATTCTATTCCATTCCTGTGGTTCCTACCTATGGAGAATCCAAGCGTTCCCAGGATATAGATGACCTTGATGCTCAGGTCAAAGTTATCCAGATACTTCTGTAGGAGAGCTGGGTGGTGAGGAAAATAAAAGTTAGTCATGCAAAATAAAAGTTAGTCGACTGTTCATCCAGAATTCATGATTTCAGAACGTGTCATTTCTCTGACTCTTACACTTTGCTGCTGAAAACTGTCCAGAGAGCGAGTGTTCATGTATGTGAGGCGCTGGTGTGTTACTGAGGAGAAATGGTGTGTGTGTGCGTGTGTTTGAATGTGTCAGGCCTGGCTTAAGGTTGGGTCATTTTAATTGCTAATAAGGGCAGCAACTCATTGGCTGTTGACAGAGCATTTCATTTATGTCTGAATAATTCTCTAAAATTAATTATTTGCAAGAGAACTGAATCTGGTTCTAGTGTGTGTGTGTGTGTGTGTGTGTGTGTGTGTGTGTGTGTGTGTGTGTGTGCTACCTGAGCATGCAGCAGCAGTCATGGCGTATATAACCAGTCCCCAACATCCCATCTGAACTCCTCGGTGGTAATTATCTAACTCTGTAGAGTTAGCAGGAGCCTAAGGGAGAGAAGGAGAGACAGATTTTGTATTTGTATGTGTATAAACACACACACACACACACACACAAACACATAAGGGGTAGAGCACTAGGTGGTGCGGGCCGTACAGTGGGATCTCCATGGTAGATGACTTGTCCCATGAAGTCGGTGTAGAAGACGGCCTCGGCTATGATGGAGAACCAGGTGAGCAGGTGACAGGCGCACAGCCGCAGCAGCTCTGGAGGCATCTTCAGCATGGACAGCCACAGCAGCCGCACCGTCGTCTCAACCTGAGGACAAGGAGACGGACATGGAGGGGTGGGGGGTGCATAAAGAAAGAGAGGGATCAAGTTAGTGTCATATTATTTGTTGCCGTCCCTTTTCTAAACCTATTTGTGGAATTAAAAACTGGATTTCAAATAGCCGCCCTTCCTCCTGAAACGTGTGTCCTTCTACTGCCTCCATTCCTCCCCTCTCTTTTCTAGGAATGTGCTGCATTCAAGTCCACTCGTAACTTCTTGAAAACAAGGTGGAAAAAAAGAGCTGAATGGTCATCAAACTCAGAGTTACAAGACAGAAGTTCTGGTATCTTAGATCTGGTATTTTGGAGCTCTGCTTTGTTCAATTTAAGTTAGTGCTTAAATAAATACTGTTGCATACAGTTTTGGTTTTTCCTTTGAGGGAAAATGCACATTTCTGCTTCTTGTTAGCATCCACGTTTTTTTTTGTTTTTTTTTAACCAAAAAAACACCTTGACACCTTGAACACAATGTTGTCAACGGCTGGCAGTGTAAAAGTCAGAAATTCAGAGTTTTGAGTCAACCTGAATGCAGCATCAGAGTCCTGTGATTGTCAGATTCATCTGTCCATTCCTCACCTCCCCCTCCTCGCTCTCTGTGTCTCCGCTGGAGGAGTTGGTGTTCCCGCTGCGGTGCCTGTCCCTCTGTCTGTGTCTCTTCCTGTGCCTGGCCTCCACTTCGTACAGGTCGTTCATGCTGCGGGACGGCTTGATGAGCAGGGCGGCGTTGGCCCGGCGGTAGCGGTAGCGGTGGCTCCCCACCCGGCCGTAGTAAGAGAAGGTGCAGGACGGCTGGCGGTAGAAGGTGTGTCGGCGACGGGACTGGCGCCCAGACGCTCCTGTGCTGGCAGCTGGAATATGAGACAAGGAATTATTAAACTGCTCAACTATTGTTATTCTACAGACGGTTTCTTTCAATTTCTAATTGTTTGCATTTTTTCTTTTTACTGGAGATCATTTTGAGTGTGTCTGGGTCATGGAGTTGTGGGGTGGGGTAAACATTTTCATGGCATTGCTGTAATACTACTGTCAGATTCCTTTACATTTCAATAAAATTTTAAGTCCACAATAAACAAAACATAAAAAACTGTGCTTCGTCTATACCTTTGATCATTCCAGCACGATGGGCTTGTCCTTTAGCACTCAGCCCGTTAACACCACCGCTAACCCTGTTAGCGTTGGCTACATTGGCTAACAGACGGCCATTGGGAGTCCGCTGCTCATTCAGCTGGTTGTTTAGCAATGCTTCCTGTCCGTCATCGTGCTCCATCTCCTGCAAGAAAGCCGAGAGGCGGGAAATCCTGGTGCCAGGAGTCTGTGATGACTGGTGGCTGTTTTGGGGGCGAAGCAGATCCTGGCTCCCTGCGCTGCTGCTGCGCCTGTGATTGGCCGGTGGGGGAGAGCTGCGGTGGTTGGAGAAGAAGGACATGGTCGTGGGAGGCGAGCCGTGATAGGGTGAGAGGCGGTCAGCGAAGATGGACGGCTCTATGTGGCGCAGGAACAATGCATCATGGTCTATGTGGTCCAGGGTGGCGTCTGCCATGGCCAGAACACTGTCACTTTTACCTGCAGAGAGAGGAGACGAAGGATTGTTTCAGATGTAATGAATCAAGACAGAAAAATGGGTGAAAGCGTAACAGAGGGGATCTCAAGTGGCACTTCCAATTTACAGAATATTCACATTTTTAAGCCCAATCTTCCAGGCAGCCGGCAACTTAAAGTCCAAACTGAACTTGCACACAGATTTTAAATTTGGTTGAACTTACTCCTCACAAGCTCCACCTCCAGGAAGTCCATGTCATCATCCTCACATTCTGATTGGTCGTCATCATAGGTGTCATAGAGGTCGTAGCTGTCAACCGTTTCATCCTCTCCGATCATTTCCAGCTGGGGGGCCTGAAGCCCAGTCCTGCCATTGGAGGAATGGTGGGGGTGGTTGGGCTCTGGACTCTCCTAAGAGAGGAGAGGAGACGTTTAGTAATCACTGTGACTTTTGTCTCATCATAGCGAGGAAAATACACACACACACACACACACAGTACCTGGTCGAGCCTGTCATGTTGGGGGGAGTACTGCTGCTCCTCTATGCTGAGGAGGTGCAGCACCACAGAGACAGAGAACAGGATGGCAGCGAAGAAGAACAGGATCTGCTCCTGGGACTTGAAGGCCACTCCTAGAAAGGTGTGTGTCCAGTCTAGACCTCCTAAAGCATAGCCAACTGCACCGCCTAGACCTAAACACACACACACACACACACACACACACACACACACATAAACAAATATGAGTTAAATTTTGAGTTAGAGGGGAGGAGAGAGAGAGAGATGCAGGGGAAGAGAGAAAGATGTGCTTCCACTCTTTATCTCTTAGTGTGTTTTGTTATTCATGCGAAATGCATGTGCAGCTTTTTCATTTGTATTTTTCATTTGTCATCGTCTGTTGCGCACATGACCGTGTGAGTGCTGAGACGGACGGGACCGGCGGTGGTTTTGTTCTGAAAAAACAACCAGAGCCTAATACGCACATCAAACGCTCAGCAGCTTGTGGGCTGAACACCTTTTAGTTTTCATCCACATGAATAAAGCAACAAATCGCTGATGGATTCAGGGAAGCAGCTTCAAACGTCACCGGCCGCTCCCTCGAATCACTAAATTTAAAGAGGCAGGCAGAACTGACAAACAAATAAAAGTGAAAACAAAAATCATCCCGATCTGGAACATGGATATGTGTGTGTGTTATACGCCTGCTGTTGCCATATTTAGTCCCTAGTGTGTGTGTGTGTGTGTGTGTGTGTATGTGTGCGCGTCAGATGTCACATGTACCTGCTGAGGCGGCGTGGATGTTGAGTGCCATGTCTTGTTCCTCCGTGTCGGCCACGTCTAACAGGTAAGCTCTGATTGGTCCCTCTGTGGCGTCGGCGCAGAAATCCAACACCACCACCCCCAGCACGGTGAGAACGATTCCTATTGGCTGTCTGCCCTGCTCGTCACCCAGCGACAGACCTGACGGGGGAAAGGGACGGACGAAGAGAACTTAGATTCTGACGTGTGTGTATGGATTGTATTAGAAACCACAGCCACTGGAATGGAATGAATAACAAGTCAGTATTTACTGCAAAGGCTTTTGTTGTATGCAAGTTATTATTACACAACTATTGAGACATGCAAATAAATAATCAATTAATATAAAAATAACGGCTGTAAAGAAGGTAAATAAAATCAAAAGAATCTATCTAAATTCAAGAAATAAATTTGTTTATCTGTCTCTTTCTCTCTCTTTCTCTCACACACACACACACACACACACACACCTCTGAACTTTTATTGATGTATCTCTGGTCAGAGCTGTGCACATGTTAATCAATTCCTGATTAGGAAGTTATGTACACCACTAACACACTCACACACACACACACACACACACACACACACACACACACACACACACCAAGCCTGGGTCACTGCACACTTCCTGTGGTGATTTGCATGACATGTGTGACCTTGTGTGTGTGTGTGTGTGTGTGTGTGTGTGTGTGTGTAATTACATTTGTGACCTTGTCTAACCTTTAAGTCTATATTTATCTGTGTACAGTATAGTTGTGTGTATATTTGGCTGAGCTGTATAGTTGTGTGTGTGCGTGTGTATGTGTATGCGAGTGTGTGTGTGTGTGTTTGGGTATGCTGTATAGTTGTGTGTATGCGTGTGCATGTGTGTGTGTGTGTGTTATATCACAGACAGTCTGACGCAGCATGACTGTACAAGCTGAACTTCATTAACGTGTGTGAAACAAAAACTTTCATAGTAATAGCACCGGTCTGTGTAGGGGTGTGTGTGTGTGTGTGTGTGATGTGTGTGCGTGCATGCATGCATGTGCATGTGGGACAATGGAGTAGCGGCACTGTTCACTAGCCCGGCAGACAGACAGGAAGTGAATTGTGATTGGTGGAGAGGTGGGAGCAAACAGGAAGCATTTCCCTGTGAACTGCCTGCTCCCGCGTTCCCATGTCAACACACACACACACACACACACACACACACACACACACACACACAGGTTACTACAGCTTTCCCATGTCGCGCCGTTTCATTCACACACATTTATAGTATACACACACACACACACATACACACACAGAAACATACACACTTTTTCTGTTCTCCTTTTCTTTCTTTCCTCTCTCTCACAGATACAGGTCACGACTGTTTTCCCATGTCACCCCCCGCTGGAAAGGTCCTGTCACACACACACACACACACACACACACACATACACACACACACACACACACCATTGTGCCCTAAAACAACTGTGTGCCACCTCTCCAAAGGAAGCTTCTCTAGAAATTCACCTTCAGCATGTAGACACCAATACAGGATAGAATAGAATAGAATAGAATAGAATAGAATAGAATAGAATAGAACAGAATAGAATGGGAAGTGCTAACAGAAAGCAGCTCCCGTGGTGGCTGATGCTTCTTCTACTAAATTCCTGTCATCTGACTGCGTTTCTATTGAGGGAAACATTTCACCGTCACGACGACATTCAGACTGCTTCCTTTTGCCGTCACACACACACACACACACACACATACACACACACACACACAGACGTCACGTTCGGGTGATTCTGCGGACGGGAACGCAGACGGCGCGCTAACACTCCTCACCCGGTCAGCCACACTGCACCGCGCCTCGTCCGGCGGTCTGACGTCGCAGCGGCAAGTTTCGGTTTCTGATCTCAAACTTAAAGACGCCCTGCCGTTAATCTGCTCTGACACGCCTTTCTGTTCAGCCAGGGTGTGTTTAGTCCGTAAAATTAGACTGAAACACCATCGATGAAGTGTCCAGTGCTTCAAAATGTTCTCACCTCCTAATTCAAAACGACCCCTTATTATAATTAGTAATCAGTTGTAATTCCTCATCTGTTTTCCAGGCCGTGTCTCCCACCTCCAATAGCTCAGAATCAACTGTCTCATCCCACTTGGATTTATTTGGGACAACACTCGGTTTACAACCCAGCACCCGGAACAGAGCTGCTATAGATCACCCGGGTCGATATCTGTGTGGGCTGATTGGCAGATGATCAATGTATCTGATTGCATGTCTATGACCTTGGAGTGACTTTTCAGCTGATGTAATAAGCTAAAGGTTTTGACCGGGGTTGACACTCATCTCTGCACAAGAGGGTGTGTTGCTCAGCGGCCAGAGCTCGTGACGCGAGGCGCTGACACTGTCGGGGTCGGGGGGTTCAGCCTCACTCGAGCTCCATCCGCCGGCGGTGCTCTCAAGAGATTTGGATAAACATTTTCACCAAATGGCACGAGCTGAATGACTGTGTTTTTAGGGGCCGGTGCACGAGGCACAACTTTTTACCCACAAATAGTTCAAAGTTATGAGCCGTTTGTTCACCGCGCTACAAATGCAACAACAATGAGAGACATTTTTGTAATGTTTGTAATGTCATTCTTATTAGTGTTATCATTTATCTCTTTTATTACTACTATTATTTTCCTTGTTCCTTTCCCATTTCCTTGTTTTCTGTGACCTATACATTACATTATTGAGTTTTTAGCAGGAGAAAGTTGTGCTGCTCTTGCATAATTGAAACTTCTAAAATAAAACATTAAGTAAATAATAATAATAAAATAAAACAAGAGCCACATTCATCCAGAAGAAAAACACTTGAGGCAATCTCCAGCTGTGTGCGATGAAACTTCATTGAGCACCAATCACCTTCGCTGAACAATGCAAAACGAATTAAACAAAGTAAAAGTTGTTTTATTGAGAAAATGCGGCCTCCCACTCGTGCTGCAATTTTAATCTCCCATAATGCTCTTACTCACTATGAGCGGTTAGACTGTAGACTTTGCCAAGCAACAGTGAGCGCTTGCTTCCTCCTCCTCCTTCACAGGCATGTCCTACATACCTATTTATTTTCGTCTGACTGTAAGGGATAACTGCTAATTGTTTCTTAGATATTTACATGAACCTAAATCAATCAATCAATGACTCTTTGAATTCAAATAAGTTTCGATGGTGTGAAATGATGAGAGAACTTACCTTTTCCATACTGTGATGTACTATATACAGTGATATGTGCATCTAAGTCTTTCTGTGATTGTAAGACAGCAGATACTCCAGCATTTTATTGTAAATCAGACTGTTGTATATAAGCAGTGCTGCTATGAGTGTGTGTAACATGCTATCAGGTAATGGTTGTTAATATAAACTACAAAGTTAAGTAGACAGTAAAGTAACACTCGGCTACTTTTGGGCCACAGGGAGACAGAGAGCTAAAATAATACTTAAATATAGAAAGAATGACTTCAGTCTGTATGTCACCACCATACTCTGCATAACGTACATTTGCTGCGTACTACAAGTCATGCTGGGACTTTTCCAGCAGCTACATTTAACTCTGTGTTTAAATGTGATTTATTAAAGCACTCGTGAGGAAATGCGGCTCGGCTGGGCGCTTTGAACTAATTTTAGGAACCAGTAGTCACGGCTAATTTTTATTCAGAAAATCCAGTCTTAAAGATAACAAACTACTGGCTACTCCCTCATAGCAAGTTTGGGAGTGATCAGTGAAAGAGCGAAATAAGCAGGTGAAAGAGTTGAGGATCCTGCAGAGGGAACAAAGAGGAAACGAGAAACAGTCACTTGACCACGCCGGCTCGGCAATAAACATCCCACAGATGAAATCCAGTTTGAAATGCTCTCCTGTTAATGGTCACATGATTCATGTCAAAACACTGTCTGATGCTGTCTCCTCTCGCTCTCTCTCTCTCTCACACACACACACACACACACTCACCTATCAGTGATCCGTTCAGAAACAGTGCCACTCCCAGCAAGGTTCCTATACAGAGAGCCAGGATGAACGGTCGTCTGCGGCCCCATCGCAGAGTGCAGCGGTCACTGGCTGAGCCAATCAGAGGAGTGAAGAGGAGGCCCAGGACGGGACTGAGGAACCACGTCAGGCTGTAGTATTGCTCTGGGAGACCTGCAGACACACAGAGAGGAGAGGAGAGCGAGACCATTAGAGGTGAAGAACAAGGCAAGCCTTTAGCACTGCTCTGATATCGAGAGAGAAAAAGAGAAATATTATTGAAATTTTACTGAGATCAGATTCAGCCCTAAGTGACCCGCTGCTCCCGGGTCACAGGAACTCAAAATAGTCTTGTCAACCATCAGGGGCTACAAGTAATATCCTGTCAGGGTAAGAGTCACAGTTTTTATCTGTTTGATTTGAATTTGTCCAAAGAGCACAATTTATTAAGCTGAGAATCAAGGCACTTATTTGATTTGTGCATTAGCACAAATGCAATCAAGTGAATTTACTTTAATCTACCTAGCCCGTGAAAAGATAACTGAGCTGCTGCTGCTGATAACTTCATAGAAGGAAGCGTACATTCTTTAATATGTTAGATAATTTTGATAAAATACACATGTAATGCCTGAGTAAACAGCAGTGTTGCATGTATTTGTTTTTTTTTTTTCCATTGAATGGGGTGTGACGAGTTGCATCACACTCCAGCAGTCTTCTTACTGATGTGATGTTAAAATTGAAACAACAACAAAATAACAAAAGAAAATAAATATGGTGGATTAAAGATAAGTGCGACATGCAGTGCGAGTGGTGTTGCAGACTGAGAGGCGGGGCCTTTAGCGACACAAACACAACGCTCATTAGATTCCCCTGCAGCTATGCCTAAAAACTGATTTGCAACAACAACAAAAAAAATCCTGTGTATTGTACTGATATAATCATTTAAGCTGGTGTGAGGGCACAGTGAGATCAGGCTGATGTGAGCGACAAATACAGCAAAAACAACACAAGTGCTATCAGGGATGCTGTAATTAAGAGTTCCAGATTGTCCTAAAAACCATCTGTGTCAGTCGCCTTCAAAAATATACAGCCACAGAAAGAACATTTTGTTATCAAATTCATTTTGCTGTCATTTCTGACCGAGAGTGCGTGAAAACACACCTCATCGTAATTAGGGGAGACTGGGGTAAGTTGAGCCAACGGGTAAGTTGAGCCACCCCCTGTTGCTAGGAAACGGTAAAAAATATTGATCATGTGACCAAATATTTAGGAGGAAGGCATCATTTCATGGAGTCTGTGAAGGTAAGAACCACATGGGTAAAGTGGTTAGACATTTATTTCCGAAAAACCATTTTTCACTCTTGAAAGTGAATTTAGTCTTTCATAAGTTTCATGAGTATTGTGTTAAGACCAAAATAGATCATTTTAAATTTGTTTTATACATCAGTTGTGGTATCTATGAGCTACAACATGAGGTCATAAACCTAGCATAAAAGTGCACCATTTTAGCTGCGGGGACTAAAAAAGTCAAAATGGTAGCTCTGGGGTAAGTTGAGCCATTTGGCCAGGGGTAAGTTGAGCCGGTAGGGGTAAGTTGAACCACCGGCTCCTGCGTTCTGCGGTGCGTTCGGGGCCGAGGCCGGGGGGTCCGGGGGCATGGGGGAGTGCTGGAGGCCACAACTGCTGCCGCGGAGCCGAGGGCGAGGCATGGGCGCGCCACAGGACCCCGGAAAAAAGACTCGCAGACGCTCAGGCCGTTTTGACCACTTAAGCCTTTATGAGGGTTAAATATTAAATCTCTAAAACTCCCCAGACCTCACAGAGTTGGTGGTACAGCAAGGAGGTCTGAGCAATTTGTGTTCCCCTGCAGCCTCGACAGGTGGAATATTGAGTGAAAGCCAGGGGCGGAGCTATGTGGTGGCCAATGGTGGCCATCACAAATATGTTACGTTCATATGTTCATAACTGACCTTACTGTCAGCAAGGACACCAAGAAACTAGTGTTCTAGTGTTTTCTTTCCAAAAACACAGCTGTTAATGTTCTCTTCCCAAGCGCACTTTAAGGCCTGTTAAAACAGCTGTTTATTGTACCTGTTGGATTGTGTTTAATAAATAAAAATACACATGAATGTGAAGAAGTGACTGTTATTTAGGGAGGGAGAAGGTGAGGGAGGGGTGGGATGGAGGTGGGGAGGAAGGTGGGGGGTGAGTAGGGATACGGCTCAACTTACCCCGCTCCTAGGCTCAACTTACCCCATACACGGGGTAAGTTGTGCCACAAGACCACTTTTTTTGGACATGCTATATTATGGAAACAGTTATGTTTACACTCATTCTGTTTGTTTGAAGAGATGCACAACATCCTGAAATATATGCAGATACATTAGTTAGCGACAAAAATATGATTGCCTTGATGTAGTGATCCTAAATGTGAAAAATGGCTCATCTTACCCCAGTCTCCCCTACAAGCTCCGGACTTGGAAGCACACAGAGCACTCGAGTGTGGCGCTGGGACATGGCAATTTTTAGGGAGAGGAACTCTGGCCTTCCTTCATGCCAAAACGTTCAGTTTGTGAATTTTAAACAGCATCCGCTTGTTAGACTGTATGATTTGAAGCCAGACATCTGTGCAGGTCTGCATGTCCTTGTTATTGATCTCATATTTAATCAGTTTGTGCCCTGTTGTTGCCAGAATCCAGATGGGAATTACACGCACACACACACCCACATACACACATATGACATGGTCTCAAATCAGGACACGTCAATGGAAATACATGGCTAACCATGGCTAGATACAAATACACATTCCTGACTTTTAGCTGCGTGCAGAAGCATATCCTCCAAGACAGAAAAACAAGTTTCTGTATGCATGTTTTCAGCACCTTCTAATTATGTCTGACAGGGACATACACACCACACATATCCCCAGCAGCAAATAACACCCTCAATGAGCTCTGTTACGATTAGGACTGCACGATACTGGAAAAAAACAGGCTGCAATAACTTTTTTTTTTCTGTGATATGAAAAAAAAAAACGCAGGAAATTTCCGCCAGACATACGCAGTGTGTTATTCATGCACAGATATACTATTAACAATCATAATTTTCATCATTTGGGAACTTTAAAAGTCTATCCTCTACTAACAAAACAAAGTAATAGCACTGGTGCCGCTGATGATGGAAATAGACACAAACTCTGTTGTATCCAAGAACTTTTAAATCACACAAAATTATCTTATAGCGGACAGACTTTTCTTGTAGTTCATGGGAGATGAGAACATTGCACATTTCCTTGTGTATCAAGCAGCATGACATGTTTGAATTAATTTGCCTTTCTTGACATCACACGTCCTGCAATGTGACTGCTGCATGTGTGTGCATCGCATTGTTGATGCTGAGACGATATATATAACATGCGGCCCTGGTACCTCATAAAACCACACATACCACCTTAACCCCAAAGACGTGCAGATGTACAGTTACATCAGATGTTACTTAATCACATACACAGGATCTTCTGATGTTACAGCACAAAATGAAAGACAGGTTTGCCCTGTTTGAAAAAAATGAAACGTTGCAATAAACTGCAACAATAAACAGCATGGTAATACGTTTTAAAGAGTAGAAAAGGTAACTTAAGGCCTTTATTCAAAAAGAAAATACCATTACTTTTATAGTAATGGTGTTGTTCCTGTTGCTTAATCCCTGGTACTTAGTCAATGGCACATGAACCCATTTTAAAAACTGAGTCTATAATGTTAAGCATTAACACATGTGATACACTGACTGTGTACCATGTTTGCAATTAGCCCATAATAAATACCAAGTTAAAAAAAAAAAAAAAAAAAAAAAAAAAGTGCCTTAAGAGAACCATGAGAGGAAGCAGAGGATTCAAATTAGTATTTTAACATCACTACAAAGTCTATGATGGCACCCAAGCTTCATGACTGTGACAAAAACATTTCTTTGGCCATTAATTTTAGTTAGCTCCAGGGGCCGTGCAGACAGAGACGCACTGCTCTGGAGAACTCCATGTCTGAACTCGATGGATTTCGACAGAACGATGCAGCTCCTGGCGCTCTTTCAGTGCAGGAAAACAATGTGATGCTGTTTTTTTTTTCCTCATAGAACAAGAGTTGAAAAAGTTGAAAATAGTTGAACATTCATCTCTCCTCTACCCTCTTGCCTTGTCTTGTGGGCACCTTGTTTTTCCTATATTATAGGAATTTCTATAATTTGTTTCTATTTTTATGCATATATGATCAAAACTGTTAAATGTAGAGGTTAAAACTAGATTTTGAGTGGTTTAATGTAATATTTAATCGATGAAGCAAATTCAGTT
Organism: Myripristis murdjan; assembly: GCF_902150065.1. Lineage (NCBI taxonomy): Eukaryota > Metazoa > Chordata > Actinopteri > Holocentriformes > Holocentridae > Myripristis > Myripristis murdjan. The sequence goes on from NC_043990.1 coordinate 14,559,007, forward strand.
AAACTTTTAATTAGAGCTCTTCTGTTTGCAAATCATGAAAAACATACTTACCATGCATCCACAGAATATTTTGCATGCACAAGAGAATACTTTGCAAAAAAACTCATGAAACCAATAATATGGGATGTTTTACTATTTGTAGCAGTTATCCTTTGCAAACAGCTGCCAATTTGCTACGATTTATTTCACAACTGAATCTGATTTATGGGCCAAAGACATTAATCTACATTAGACTCCAGTAGCACAGAGACACAGAGCTGCCGCTGCGAGGAAGAGGAGGAGGAGGAGGAGAAGGCGATTCCTGAGAATGCAGACAGTCTTTTAGCTAAGTGAAGTCAGCTGAATCAAAGATAATCAAATCAGAGCTTTAATATCATCCCACCATCAGACTGGCACTTAATGCGGCTCACTGAGGAGAGAAAGGAATTATGTGGTGCCCATGCATACGGGAGAGCGAGAGAGAGAGAGGGAGAGAGAGAGAGAGAGAGAGAGAGAGAGAGAGAGAGAGAGAGAGAGCGAGAGAGAGAGAGGCAGCGAAAGAAAAAGTGGCAAAAAGACAAAGACAAAGTAAAATACACTATTCTTCTAGTGAAGTCTAAAAGTCATTACCCTTCATTGATTTCTCTTATTAAATCTATCATAACTTTTCAAACTGAGACAACCGAGTTATGGATTGTGCAAAAGGGTTTGCATCTCTATGACAGGATGATGTGTCTAATGTTTAGTACATTTGTGTCTAAGAGAAACGGAGACAGAAAAGGGAGCTACCGAGAGTTGATGTAAACGTGATAGGGAGGATATCAGGCCTCATGTTTCATACTGCAAATGTAAAAGTCATTTCCATATTTCTCAAATGGCCCTCTTTGTCACATCTAATTAGCCAGAGTTGTTTGAACACGTCCACACCTACAGCACAGCTGCAGTCAAAGTCGTTCCAGGTCATTAGCTGATTTGGGCAGCGCACAGGATCGTTCGCTTCATATCTCACTCGCTCATAATAAGAGCAAGCCTCATTCGGTTGAGGAACTTCAGGGAGGTTTTGCATGACTCAACAAAGTCAGGTTGTTGTTGACGGAGCTGCTGTTGACATCTTCCAAGGGAGATGTTCCAAGTTTGCATAACTATCGCATGTGAAAACCTCCCAACTCTACGATACGGCTGACTTTCATGCAGTTTGAGGATCACATGCTCCTCTATTGATAAATTCATCTTCTGTGGTTTTATGAAACTCTTTCAACTCAAAAACACAAAAACAGTCGTCGAGGCGCAAACAAGGCTGCTTTTGTTAGGGCTGGACATTTTCGACATACAAGTTTTCAGCAATAAAAAGAGCAGTAGCAGGACTGTATGGTTAATTTGAGTGGCATTCCCCTTTAGGCAGCCTATTATCTATAGCAGAGTCACATGGGAGCATGGCATCGGCATGACACCCACGCTGAAAGACAGACTTGTCCTGTGCCGCTCTCGACCTGCGTGTGTGTACTTTTCCGGGCTTGACCCCTGTCGCCGCGGTGACCAGGTCTTGGGAACCCCGTCACCACGGCGACTCCATCACCTTCGCTTCCTGGCTCCTAATATGGCCGTGTCATTCACACAGCGCTTCCTGTTCTGGGGTTTGTTCGTACTAAAAACGGCCTGATCTTTATCCCAGGAAAGCTTTGTTTCTCTCTGTCTTACCCCTTGATCGCCCGTTTTCTCTGTTTCCCTCTTCCACTCTCTCTCTTTGTCTCTCTCTCTCTCACACACACACACACGCACACACAGATATTCATACAGATGTACACACAAACACTGCACCTATGTATACATACCCACCCAGCAAACAAACAAGAAATTGAGTACACAAACACAATTGCAGCAACCCCAGTGTATGTTTCCATGTGCATGTGTGTGTGTATACTCGTGCGCACACACACACACACACACACACACACACACACGCAAAAGTACAAAAACTGTCAAACTCAAACAGAGTCATAAAGCGGGAAACAAAGCAGCAGATAGGAATCTGTCTGTCTGTAGGGTTTGTCAACATCAAAACAGGAAAACAGCGTCTAGTAAATAGTTCCCACACACACACACACACACACACACACACACACACACACACAATACAGAAAAACTTAGTAAACACTGAGCAAATAAAGAACACACATCTCTGTTCCCACGTACATTCACCTACCAAATAATAAAAAAAAGACGTTTTTGTTCCCACACACTCATACTAGGTACACCACACACACACACACACACACACACACACACACACGGAACAATACTGAGAGAATTGAGAAGCAGGAAGTATTTACTCTGCGAGGACAGAGAGATGGAGAGGGAGAGAGAGACAGAGAGAGAGAGAGAGAGGAAAAAAGAAATGTGTGGAGTAAGTGAGAGACAGAGAGAGAGGACAAACGGAGGGAAAGAGTGTGAGAAAGGAGTAACAAAGAACAAGACTGGGTCAAAACCTCGTATATGGCTCGGCTGCGACTATATTTATAAAGCATGTATTTTGACCTCAGCTCCATGAACCGCAACCGTACTGGACAGCAGTTTTCAAAACCTGATTATTTCCACAGATAAACAGCTCTGATTTATTATTTTACATGAAATAAGCTGCAGTTCCAGCTCATGGTACAGAACAGCTCAACTTTTTGGTTTTTGATCGGGCAAAGGTACAAGACACTAAAAGGTGATGTGAAAAGACTGTAGACTCCTGTAGCGCTGTTTGTATATTGAAATTATCTGAAAGAATAAATTACACCAATTTCTTGTGGGTTATTTCATATTTCATCATTTTTATTCTACTTAATTCACCGCTTCAATAAAAATTCTCTCTTCCATGGATAGATGATCAACTATGATACACAAGCGGCACAGAGCTGTGACAACAAGCTGCCTCCAAGCTGCCCGGCCAGTTTCGTTGTTCACCAGCGACGCTGCTGGTTGGCCGACCAATCGTGTAACTTCATCACTCAGTCTAACTTCGATCATTCAGAGACTTTCGCGTTTTTTGTGCTGGTCCCACTGTGCGGTCCGGCCAAAAAGATTAAACACAAAGAGAAAGATACTGAGAAAAAAAAAAAAAAAAACAGGGGGCAAAGGAGGAGGCGGAGGAGGGAGTGACAATTTCAAGAGGGCAAAAGTAGGAAAACATATGGAGGAGAGAAAAAGAGGGAGAAGGTGGGAGAGAGCGACAAACGACAACAACAGGGTTGTGGGTGAGCGAGGGAGAGAGCAATAGAGGTGGACAGAGAGAGAGAGAGAGAGAGAGAGAGAGAGCGATAATGTTAGGGCTGTCAGACTGCTGTGAGTATTGTTGATAAATCGTGGGAAGGGGAGACTTACAATCTGCCCATCTATCATCAAAGCACTCATTTTACTATGCACATTTCCTACACACACACACACACACACACACACACACACAAAGAAAAAATGGACCTCAATGTTCAGCTGAGAGTACACAGACTTCCCATTCATCACAACTGCTACCAGCTTACTGTACGTGCTTTGTGTGTCTGTGTGTGTGTGTGTGTGTATTCCTCTCCGTTTCTTTCCAGTGCTGAGAAATGACAGTAAAGCTTGTGGTCTTGGTTGTTTTTTTCCCACTAAATCTTAACATCTTAGATTAGATGTATTGCTGTGGAGGAGGGGGCTTATCGAAACCTCAAACACGGTCTGAAAAAATGTGGAATAAATCGCCTCCTTTATGCTGCCAAACCCCTTCAAAAGCAGCTGTGGCCGAGGGCTCTTTGAAAAATCATGGGACCAAAATATTTGATGGTAAATTCAGAGAGTGCAGAAAGCATGCCCTCTTTTTTAAGGCATCTAAAAGGCCCATTTATGTCAATTTGTTAGAGATGAAACCAGGGCTCTATACCTCAACACAAATTTCATCACTTCAGTTTTCTTTGAATCATAACAATGTTAAACTGTATCTTCAAAGAAAAAAGCTGAAATGTTATGAAAACTTAATTGAATCTTCTCACCTTAGCTTGAAATTCTGACCGTAATCCCCTTCTTTTATTCAACAGAGCCTGGCATGGATTAGGTCAGTTATTTGTGCTTGCACAACGTGCCTTGAAACCGTGTTTATCTGGTTTAGATGCAGCTTGCAAAACATGTCTAAAGCTGTGGCTTTTGTTTTTCAATGTGACCTCTGTATTACACTGTTCTAGGGATGATTTTGCCTTATGGAAACAAAACAAAAGTACTAACGTTCAAGCAACAAAGGCACCATTTTTATTCAAATTGAATATGTGTCGTTGGCACGCTGCTAACGCTGGCAGGCAGCTCTTGTCTTGACAGCAGAATAATGCCAGCACTCCTGCCAACTTAAACACAATAAATGTGTGGTGCCACTGCAGAGTCTATACCTGTTTTTAATCAGTCGGATGGCTGGTTAGTCTGAAAGCTGAGCAAGAATCAAGTCAAGCTGGAACAAATGGTTTAGTTCTTAACAGAGGTGCGAATCTTTGGCTCAACCTCGATTCAGTTCGAGTCACGACTCAGTTAAGGGAACAATTTTTCTTTTTTGGAACGACGCGATTCAGTACTTAAAGCCAAAATTTTATACCTGTGAAGTAATGTAAGACTATCCTTACGCCTCTAATAAGTCAGACACACTGCAAAAACTCAAAATCTTACCAAGAATATTTGTCTTATTTCTAGTCAAAATATCTCATTACACTTAAAATATGACATGATCACCTCGGAAGTAACTTGTTTTTAGACAATTTTCACTTATTTCATTGGCAAAAATTGCCAGTGGAAAAAATGAAAATTCACTTGAAACAAGTGAAAATTTGTTTTTTCAATGGCAAAATCTGCCAATGAAACAAGCAAATTTTCAAGTGAAAAATCACTTGAAACAAGTGAATATTGTCTAAAAACAAGTTATTTCTTAGGTGATCATGTCATATTTTAAGTGTAATGAGATATTTTGACTAGGAATAAAACAAATATTCTTGGTAAGATTTTGAGTTTTTGCAGTGCAACAGAATTACTTCATTCATTCAAAAAATGAATTGCCAAGTTATAGTTTTCTGTAATTTTCTAGATTTGTGAATGAATCGAGTTAAAGCATCTCATATCGATTATGGCGGAAGTCAGAACGATTAATTCCTTTTATTTCTTTTGGCAGATCAATGCAGTTGAGTCAGCAGGATTTCTAATCGATGCATCAATGCAATGAAAGAATCATTACACCCCTGATCCTTAGCCGATGTCAGCAAAATGCAGCCGCCTCTTGTTTCTTCCATCAAGTAAAAAGGCTTCTGCTTTAAACTGAGAGGGATTCTCCTCCCTGCATCCCTCTCTAATCTCTCCTCCCTCCCTCTCCACCTTTACTTCTCATGAACACGTCCGTGTCCTGCTTCTGTTCAACAAACAAAATCCACCACCTCTCCCTCTCTCCATATCTCTGTCCATCCTCCCCCTCTCCTTTCCCATGCACAATGAACTGACTGTGAACAATCTGCTCCTCAACAAACTCCACTATCTGTCCTCCTCCACTGCTCCCACAAACAACAAACTGAAAGAAAACAGATTCTTTTGTAGGAAAAATAAATCCAACATCCCTTTCTCTCTCTCTCTCTGTCTCTCCATCCCTCTCTCCCTCCTACTCTTTTCCAAAACAATATGATTGGCTCCTTTCTCACTGCCACGGTTCTTTCGCATCCTGCACTGGCGTGAGAAAACGACAAGAAAAATGACAAGCGTCCCGAAAAAGGCCGAGAGAAATGGTGTGAAAGTGAGAGTAGGGCAGAGGTCGGGAAGGGAGAAAGGAGGGAGGAAGGAAGGAGGCAGAGAAAGAGAGAGAGAGGGCAGTAGAGGAAAAGGAGGAAGCAGGTGGTTTTGAGAGGGGAAAAAAAAAACCCTAAAGAAAACACAAGAACTGAGTCAGGTGGATTACTCAGAGGGAGCAAGACAGAAAAAACTGAAGTAGAGACAGAATGCAGTATAGAGAGAGGGGAGAAAAAACAGAAAGACATGTTCAGAAATGAAGAAAGAAATGCAGATGGAAATACAAAAAGAAAAAAGAGAGAAAGTTGTGTTTTGTAACAGATGGATGATGGAGGCGGATATAAAATATTCACGTCTACATTTTAATATTGATAAGTGTCTGTCTGTCAGTGTTATGCCAACAGTAGAAACAGCCTTTAGCTTTTTGACACTGATGATCCCTGCAGAGACACACGGGGTCTGTTCGCATCCCCGCAGGCAAACTGGCTCCTTTTCACACTGGTCACAGATCACGTGATGAAGTGTTGCAATTTACCGTTTCACCGTTTCAATTTCCCTACTGTAAATCAGCCAGTGATCTCCTTCATTTCTCACGATGCCTTTCGCCATCCCCCGGGGAGCGAGGTTCTCTGTGCGGTGTACACGTGAGTAGAGAGAGCGACGGTGATGACGCCGGCGTTGTATGTTCTCCCCGTCGAGAAAACAGAGCAGAGACCGAGCGAATGCCGCTTGCCGTGCCCGGTTTCTCAAATTACAAAAATGCTGTTGAAGAGGATTTTCCACTGACGCGCCGCCGGTGACAGATCTGCGACGATACGAGGCGCGGCTACATCGTCTCTTCTGCCTGTATGATTGTTTACCATCAGAGTAAAATGATGACACTAGAAAGAACACTTGCACTTTCATAACAAAACGGCTGTAATTCTTTCTGATATCCATCTCCATCGCAGCTGCACAATAAATGTCTTGACGTGACATAACTTTGTCTACAGGAACAAGAAAAACACACCACAGGCAAAACTTTAAAATGAGCCCAGAAATACAAGGTGCTTCACCACCAGCTGTTTTTTTTTTTTTTTTTAAAGTATTTTAAGGGTGGATTTTTCCTTTGTGAGTCAGCATGGCTAACATTATGGCAAGCAAAACACATCTAGAGTCGACCGTCAACACCTGTAGTGTTTCTCTATTTATGCAGACATTTGGAAAAGCAGAGAGCGAGACAGTTTAGAGAAACACAGGAAAGCTCTGGCAGGGGTTGAGCCTCGGCTTTCAGAGGTGCGTTTGAGCCTCCGGAGACGGCCACTTTCACCATTCCACCATTTGGCCACAAAACAGCTGTTTTTAATAGCTGAGATTTTGTTCACTGCCAACCACAGGCGTCTACAAAAGATCAATGTGTATTTTTTTTCTCAATAGACCCCTCTCTGTGGCTGTAGGCTTCTTTTCCTTTAAGATATACCAGCCTTTAACCATCCATACAACGGCGACAAATCGTTTCTCTCTCATAAAGAAAACAATAAAGCATTGTGTTAAATGCTTATGGTCTTCAGCTATTGTTTCCACACACATCAAGTGTGAATACGAGGAGAGACGAGAAGCAGAGAAAGAGAGAAGGAGAGATGAGCCAGTTAGTGAGAAAGGAATGAGTCACTGTACTTCCCAGCATCTAGAGACTCTAAAAACATCAATCGCACAGCAGGTACATGCAGTCCCAGGCGCGCGCACACACACACACACACACACACACACACACACACACACACACACACAAGCAGTATCGCCAAGGTCATTAACAGAGTGCCTACTGGAGTGAAATATTGACTGATGTATGGGTGTGTGCACATATTTCTGCAGCAACAGACTGCAATAGATGGCGAATTCCTCCGGTGCAGAAAGCAGATTCAAATTAAAGATTCATATTTAAAATATCAGAAGGTATTTCTCATCAGAGGACTCTCACGTCGAACAAATAAGGACCGAAGGAGAAGATCGTCCGCTGTGTTGTTAATGAATGAGCAGCAGCAGCCGAGCTGAATGGGATCTGGACAGTGTGTGTGTGTGTATGTGTGTGTGTATGTGTCCTTCTGCACTGCTAATACCATAATTTAGTGGAAGGAGAGGATGAGCTTTACCCTGAGTGAACACACACACACACACACACACAAACACAAACGTACACACACACAGCTGCTCCATACTGAATGGCACTTAGCTTCTGAGTCATCCATTCATTCAGTGCATGTAACATACATAACAGCAGGTATAATCCTTTGTGTGTGTGTGTGTGTGTGTGTGTGTGTGTGTTTATGCACTCAGACAGCCCCTCCCACCCCCCACTGCACACAATAAAGGGCATTAAAACTGCATGAGGACTGCATCATGTATGCAGACACACACACACACACGTTCACACACACATACAACTGCTTCTCGTCAGCAGAGTTATGTAACACTGCTGCAGTAATGTGGTGGCCTCCTACAGAGGGAGGGGGAGAGAGAGAGAGAGAGAGAGAGAGAGAGAGAGAGAGAGAGGAGATGGGGGGCGATAAAGAGAAAGACAGGCCGTGAAAGAAAAAGAGACAAAAAGAAAATTCAATTATGAAACTGACGAGGTGAATTCAGGTGAAAGTCATTATCCCCCATTGATTTGCCTTATTAAATCTATTATCACCATCAATCAACGTGTGGAGAGAATGCCTAGAAACTGAGTATTTACACATTAATGAGTGTATTTATGTGTTTATGATATCAAGGTCAAGGTTATTTTATGGTCTCCATGAGAGAAGATAGTCAAGGGAAATTACTGCAAAAAAGACAGACATTACCCAATAACATACATTTATATCCACATATATGTGTGCATGTGTGTGTGTCTTCCATCTGCGTGTTATAACATGACCATATGTGATTGACAGCAGGGAGGCTGGTCCCTGACTGAGACTGACCTATCGCAGAGCCTCCGTCACAGGACGCTCCCAGCAGCACCACTTCCTGTCCCGCTGTTGCCAGCTTCCCGTCAAACCAGCCAATCAATGGTCAGAGCCGCACAGGAGGCGCGTTCACACAGAGACAGGCCACGTCTGTCTCCCTGTCAGCGGTGTCACTAAAACGACTATGGTCTGGATCAACTCTTCTCCATCTGGGTGACACCATTTTCCATCGTTAATTTAGCTACGACACGAGCTAACGACATTTGATTCAAGATGCACAAACTTAACAGGCTAGGAAAGATGAAACGTTACATCCAGCAACAACTGGCTCGGTGGTTCAAGTGTTTAGCACTGACGCCAGCAGTGAAGTCGGCAAATCATTCAGATGAACACCAGCTCCACGTCAGGCATACGCAAACAGAAAATTCAAATGTGTACGCCACTCAGGTAAACATTTTATAAATTATACAGGCAGCGTGTGACGGGATATCTGTCTATTTACAATGTCAACACTAAGTTTGTCTCTGTTTTAAAGGCCTTGGAATGCAGCACCAGTAGTCAGTGTCTTGGTGTTTTACTTTATATTGTTTAGACATGCTGAGCTCTCAAATCAGCTGCGTTTTAAAATCTGCTGTTCATGCTGTATGCAGACGCCTCTGGAGCTGATTGTTTGTTGTGCTCTCTTTGCAGTCCTTGTCTGTAACCTTGATGTGTTCTTGTTTTTGTTTTTTAAAAAAAGAGTTTTCTAATTTACGCAGCTTGGTGTGGACACAGTTTTAGTTGTTGCTGCTGCTACTGTGTTGTTTGTGTCTGCTGGTGATGCACAGGTCAGCGCGAGGTTCACCCACCTGCAACGGCCCGACACGATGCAAAGTTCATAAAACACAAACCAGCATCCATATGAAGCGGCTTGCAGAGGGGGATAAATACGAGGGAATCTCCCTATTTTGCGAAGAATATCCTTCTGTATGGTACTTTGTATTATCATTACCATCCAGACTTTCAACAGCCACTGCACTTGACTTAGCTGGTAGTTGTGGTTGATATTAGTTTTTAATCCGTTGTTAATTGTGACATAATTTGTCTGTGTTTGTGCTTAATATGAAACATTTTTTTATTTATTCACTTATAGCTGCCATCTTAACCAGGACTCCCTGGCAGAAGAGACGCTGCATCTCAGTGGGACCTTTCTAGTTAAATGAAGGTTAAATGAAAAAATATATTTAAAAAAATTAGAACCTCACCTTTGTAAACTTTAAACCTTTGTTTTGCTAGCTGTAGTAACTTCCTTGTTGTTGCTATGACAGTGAGCAAGTGAACACAAGTGCCAGGCTCCGCCCTGACGAAATGTGACCCCTCCGAACAACGAAACCCCACAGCATTGTCGTGTTTTTCTAACCTACTGCTGTGTTTAAATTTCTCAGGACCTCTGCTGTTTGAGCCTGAGGTGCAGCTACGCAACATTTTTTCTGTCAGTATCCATCCAGCCTTTGAGTTATTTGCCTTTAAACCAGTCAAGAGTGTCAGTGAGAGAGAGCAGATGTTTTTCTATTACCTCTTTCACTAATGGGGACACACACACACACACACGCACACACACACACACTAAGCCTAAGGCCAGCCATTACTGGCTAGCGTGCTGCTGCTCTCTTTGCGTGTGTCTGTGTGTGTGTGTGTGTGTGTGTGTGTGTGTGTGCGTGTGTGTACTGTGCTGTTAAGTTTATGGATTTTCTCGTCTGTTTGTTTGACTGGAGCACTATTTAAAACATTCTCCAATTTAAAAAACACACAGACGTCAAGTGGAAAAAGCAAATGGAAACATTCACTGAAATTAGAATAGAAACCATGTAAAACAATTCAGGGATGAGTCTGCGCGGTTCTCAAGTCCGCCAGACGGACAAACAACGCCCGAATCTGACGTAACTGTGTCACGGCTGATTCAACATGGTTTCCAGTTGCTTTTTTTCCCCCCCAATTCAATTTAGCGAATGATTACATTTATTTTATTTTCTGAACTGACGTCTGTGAGAACTGTCCGCGTTTATGACCTTTGGCTGCCTGCTCTCAGCACACACACACACACACACACACACCACACACACCCGTCATCCCTTTAGAAACCCGACCTGCCGTTTCTTCTTTTGTTTTACTTAGGGAGGTTTTCCTGCTGAGTTCACTTTGTTCTTGTTTAGAAGGTCCGAGGTTAAACATGTCATTTTCATTTATTGTTCTGATTGTTTTATAATACAGGTTTTGTGAAGCCCTTTGAGACTTTATGGGTGACAAAAATAAACGACTAGAGGTATTATTAGATTCTGTGTTAACCCTCGGCTTTGCCTTTTGTTGCTGAGATCATTAAGAACTAAGCGGAGGTGCGTCGTCGAGGCAGTGTAGGTGTACATGATTACACTGGAGGTCTGAAGTGTGTTGACAGCGCAATTACTAATAAACAAAAAGCTACGTAAACAAAACACCACTTGATAAACCCAATGAGCGATCCCACACTCCCCGCACTCCCCTTTCTCTAACATCCAATCTAGGTTTCGACATGCACACTCCCTAAATAGTCAACTTGGTTAATGTCCCACACATGTATACAGATTTTTTTTTTTAATGTAATTTTACTTCTGTTTTTAAGCGGGAAAAAAATCCATTCACATGCAAGCATTTTCTAAAATGTCGACATTGATGGGTATAAATACAGGCTCTAATAATGTCCAAATGTGGGTGAAAAACAAAGTCAGATGAAAAAAAGTCATTTATAGGATGAACAAATAACAAATAAAATTGAAATTTACAGTTGTGTGAGGTCAGTGTCATTATCATGTGTAAAGAAGCAAAGCGGCGGTGATGCCAGTATTATCAAATTGTCCTGTTTCCACCGTCCACATGGCAAAAGGAAAACGGTGGTTTTTAAAAACTTTCCAGAGGTTGCATTCTAGTGATCAGAAACACAATTTTTCTGCAGACAGGAGGCCGAGATGGAAAGAAATTATTGCGCTGTCCTGCAATGCTCGCATGTGTAAGTTAATATGATATAAAGCAAGAAAACGATCACAAGAGACTCTGGGGCGGTGCAAGTCATTCTGCAAATTGCTCACAGCAGCATTTATCAGCAAACTGGGCAAATTTGTTTCAGATCAAAAATATCTGTCAACTGGCTGCACTCTGAGTAAAGGAAGCTACTAGCTTTTAATAATATCAATTTTAATAACTCTAAAAGAAACCTGGTGTCTGGCTGCAGGAGCTCCTCATTCTCCATTTTTCTAAGATAATAACAAAGAGTGCAAGTTACATCTTCCACACCTTGTGCATCGCTTAAACATAACAACTGGGCGCACCTCACCTGTCCAGGCCTGAGGTGTCATGTGTGAATGCATCCATACAGAGGTTTTACAGACAGAAGCTAACAGTGTGTGTGTGTGTGTGTGTGTGTGTGTGTGTGTGTGTGAGAGGAGAAATGACCAGAACTGCTGGGGGAAAACAATGAACACAGCAAATTTCATGGGTTCAGTGTGTGACATGGGCTTCAGACGACGAGGACAACAACGTGGAAGCGGAGCAACCGTGGGAACAGCATCGGGAAAGGAATGACTTTTGGACAGCGGTCCCCTGCCAGGCCGAGCTGTTTACATCAGAAAAAAAAAAAGGTGACTCAACCTGCCAGAGGCCGTTTATAGAACTTGCTCTGCCCTTCGTTCCTTTGTCCCCCGTCATCACCTGAGAGCTTGGTGGTGGTTTGTTTTTGATGATTTCACCTCCCTGTTGGGGGAGGGGCTGCAAGAATGTGCTGACACATACACACACACACACACACACACACACACACACACACACACACACACACACACACACACACACAGAGTTCTGCATTCCTCCCATATCTAACCCTGATGACACACATGCATTAAGCATACCTGCTGTGGCACTGAATGCACACACATTCCTATGCATATACACACATACATACGTATACAAACACATGATATGGTTTTGTGTTTGAGACAAAAGGATCGATTGATGCTGCAGATACCTAATTACACACACACACACACACACACACACACACACACACACACAGGCACGCGGGCACACATGCACATCAGCACCTCTGAGTCAACACATCCTGTGCCACAACGTTTTCATTTACATATGCCACACTGTTGCCTATATAGACCCACATTGTTTTTCCGGCCTATTAAATTTTTTAACAAGCTGTATGTTTCCTCTGCCAACCTAAAGCTAAACATGATGTTACATCAGCTTAACTCATTATCTTTCACTGCATAAAAACTTTAACTGAGCCTCAGTTTTTTTGTTTGTTCTCACACAGCCTCATGACCCTGCCAAAGGGCCATAGTGTGAGCTGCACTGTGTTCACACCAACAACAACCCATCAAACAAGTCACCAAAAGCCAAGTCAAACAAGTTTTAGGACCAGACAAACATGTCAGGGTCGCCTTTCAGTGCAGCAAAGTTGGCTGCAGCTGAAGTTTTGCGTGACATGGACTGTCAGCAGCTCATTTCATAAACCACCTACAAAACCTGTTGTCATAAATCTGTTTACACAGACTCGTTGTAGGGACTTGACTCCCTTATGAGGACAAAAAGCAAGTCCCCTTGGTGAAAGTCATTAATTTTGGGGTGAAGACTTGATTTGAAGGGAAGCTAGCTTTAGGGTAGTTTAAGGTTAAGGTGTAATGTCCTTTGAAGTGATGGAAACACAAGTATGTGTGTGTGTGAGAGAGAGAGTGTGTGTGTTTGTGTGACTTTGTGCGTGTGTGTACACAATGATAACATTTAAAAATGACACCAAAGTTACTGCAGCGATTATGTAAAGGCTAAAAATAGAAAGGCTTTAAATAACTGGCTGGACACTGGTGTATTTCTCTCTCACTCACACACACACACACACACACACACACACACACACACACAGAGGCAGAAGTGTGTCAAAAAGCCAACTGAGTGCTGCAGTTAAAGGCTGGCAGACACACACTGTTCACAGCTGATGTCCGACTCTGTCAGTGTCTCCTGTTTTTTCTCTTCCCCCCCCCCCCCCTCTCGCTCTCTCTCTCTCTCTCTCTGCTAAAAGCCCGTGTGTTCTTGCTGCCCCTATCCCATAAAGATCTCTGAATCCCTCTATCCATCCATCCATCATGACTCTGTCCCATGGTTTGATGACTCAGCCAGATTAAGGTGATTAATCTCTGTCTGACATGAAGCCACTGGTTTATATAACCCTGTGCTGCACTGTCTGCAAGGTCAGCTGCTAGATTAGACTAGCTAGCATGATAGGATCACTCAGTGGATTAGGCTAGCTAGCATGCTAGGACAATCAATGCAAGATCAAGCTGATTTCGGCTTGGCATCATGCTAGCACAAAATGGAATGAAGTCGGATTGGATTAGCGTGTTTACTGAACACTTCTAACTCCAAGTGGCCATTCTGTTGATAAAAATATGTCTTGTAAAAATAATGATCCCTGCACAAGTATCAACTTTACATGAAACATTCCATCCCAAAAATGTCTTTCAATAACACAAAACAAGGATATCTAAAAGAGAGAAAGAGAGAAATCTTCAGTCATACGTTTTTACCCATCCATGCACATCACTGGCACTAAAATCCAACTAATAAAATGAATATTTTCATGTTAAACCACTAATGTGGTCAAAACATGCCAAAGTTTTTCAGAGGTCAAACATCACACTATAGGCGATTTGACTTGTGATTCCAAAAACAACCTCCTATCTCTTGAAAACACCTGTTCTGGATTTTTTTTTATTTTGATGCTGCTTTTCTCTGATGCAAGCGGCATGCAGGTGTGTTGTGGTGTTGATAGCACAGGGGGCTGAAATGCATGCTGGGGTTTGTAGTATCTGTATTGTTGGCATTATGAAACCAGGCTGGTATTAATAGAAAAGTTGAGTTTGACATACTGTTGCTAAGATTAGCATAATGCTGATAAATATAAAATATGACACCCGTTGGCATGATGCTGGACGGGAGATTGTACACTGATGCTGAATCAGACTGACTCAGGTTTGGCAGGTTGGCCTCAGAGTGTTGCCAGCTGAGCGCCGCTGGTCTCCTGTATAGTGGCTATGATACTGCTGAAATCAACACGTTCAAGCAGGCTTTTTGAAATAGGAGGCTCCAGCTGACTAGATAGCATTATGCCAAGATGTAATACTATCGCACTCCGTTCGTTAAAAAGTAGTGAAGAGTCTAAAACGGGTAACATGGGTGTCAAGCCCACTAGTCCATTTTAATGAGCCTAGATTACTCAGTTCTAGAGCTACGTTGCATTGGATGAAGCCATCAAGAATGGGATGTGCTCGCGGTGTGTGTGTTGGCACGCTAACAGAACGCCATGATATCATGTTATATGTTAGCTGGCGTGCTCGTGTTACTGCCAGGTGACACGGTGCCAGAAACAGTGGGAGGGTTAGCCGAGGAAACGAGCCAGGAGAGGGAGAGGCAGAAATAAGGAGCGTCAAGACCGAGAGCCACACCTGGACCAACCACAGGGACATCTGACAGCATGAGCTCCTTTCAGCAGCCCAGCTCTCGAAAGAAGGACGTCAGTGTTGCTGACCTGCAACTGCAGCCTGCAATATTGTTGGCAAAAGCTACTGTTTGCATGCTAGGCCTGCGTATTCAGCAAACGAATACAGTAGAACAGTGATTAAAAACCTGGAATTTAGATTAAACACAGCAAATTTAGGTTGAACAAATTAATTTCTCATCATGTTCCCTAAAACAGAGCATCTGATGCCACTTCCCTCTTTCCATGGAAGTGCATATAATATTTCAAATGAATAAATACTTCCCTCAATAAATTTCTATCCCGCAAAACAGTTTAGCCAGAGATAAATATCTATCAAGTAAGAGCTGCATACCCTACTACCTGCATAAAAAGGTCAAATACCAAAAAATGTGCCATAATTAAAATTTTATCTTGCATAAACTGATGTTAATTGAAAGATCATTGTAATATCTTTTTAATAGCACTATTTGCTCTCCTAAACCTGACTGACTATTTAAATTAAACTTGAAAATCAATCACTGACACCAGCTCCTCTGAGTACGTTTGGCAGCAAAAGTAGGCCGTTTCTGTTTGTTTTACGAGTCTATAATTTTAACACTCCAAGCAGACAAAGAGCGGTTGTCTGGTGTCTGGCTGGAAATAATCACACATGCAAAATGGCGAGAGCGTTCATGTATAAAGAAACAAACGAGGTTTTGCCGCTGTAATTAACACATCCAACAATACAGCAGTTTGTAAACACTGTTCATTTTCACATAACTAATAATCCAGAGACTAGTGTGAGTAGAATTGTTTAGATTGCCAGTGTGACATATTTTCCCAGTCTCGTCTCATGTGACCCTAGCTTTGCACCACCTCACCTCACCCTCCCCTGTCCTGACCTTAGGTGTGGCTAATTCACTCTTCGCCGGCTGAAGAAGACACAGTTCAGTATAGCTCGTTATAAAGATTAAGGAGGATGCAGGGTCATTTCAAAATCGCCATGGCAACATGCAGAGAAACCAGTGAGCGTGCCTCTGACAATGCACAATGTTAGCTTTCTGCGATGTTTTTGCGATGACTTTAATAAAAACATTTTGACACTGACAAGTGACTGTGTGTATGAGCTTTTTAACCTATGCAATATTTATTATTATTATTATTGACATGGCCTGTGGAATGTACTATCCACTATGACTGCATTATATTATAGTAACTCAAACAAACTCAAATAAATCGTGGAGTTTTGGTCATCTATCATCACAAAGAAAAGTAGAATGGCTGTATTTATTTAGTTTTGCTGGAAATGAACGGCACATTTTGCAAGGAGTTTGATGCCACAGTGATGTAAGTCATTTTGCTGGAAGTCTGCGAGTGCTTTTAATTAAGAAGCCATTTGACCAACCTTGCTGTCATCAGACCACATCATTGGATTTGACTCAGACACGAAATGCTCCAGAAGAGCCGTTGTTGGCTCCCACACATGCTCGTGCCCCTGATCACATCCCTCGTCTGACAGGAGCAGTAAATGCTTTAGTTGGCAAGGCTCTCAGTGTAAACTTGGTGCAACCTGATTCTGCACTGGAATCAGAAATTAAACTGCGGTTTAACTGCAGACGCCAGCTGCAGGTTGAGGGCAGAGTGGGTTTTTCCGCTCCGATTTGTCACCGATATGCGCATCTTAATGCTTTATATTCTCTGCGTCCCTTTTAGCTCAGTTCTCAGAAAGCTTGGGCAGTTATGTAAGGCAACATGCTCCCCACTGAGAGGACCGGTTACGTCACAACACACCGGGCTTATCACCACCTCTCCTCCTCCTTACTGCGCTCTCTCTCCTTTCACAAAGTTCTCCTTGCCCTCTCCGTCTATTCATTCCTTTGTTCCACCTGTCCCCGTGTCTCTTAATCCCTCTCCCCATCACCGACTTGATCTCTCTCCCCCTCTCTCATCTCGATTTCAGCTGCATTAAGCCACTGAGTTGATGCTCTTACTCAGGGTGACAGTAAGGGCATCAGTAAACAAAGTCTGGCAGACAGACAAAGTGAATTACAGCCATTACAGAGGAAGGAAAAGCTTTCTGAAATGCCACTGAGCTGCCAAAGAGACGTTTAAGCAAAACAGCATGAATCCTATTTTGAGTGACAGTTGTCTGAAAGCCTGGCAGCAACGAAACAAAGTAACAACAGAGTCCTGACAAAGGACAGAAAGACTGCTGCGTCATTTCCACATAAGGCCTTGTAAGATGGAGGAAAAAGTTTTGCGTTGTTTTGGTTGTGTAAATATGGTCTCATTCAGCCAAGTGTGACTGAGTAACACACACACACACACACACACACACACACTGACCCCAGTGTTGTGGGGCAACATCTCATTATGTTACACACACAATGGTGTTACTCAGGCCGAGCCAGCAAGCCAGATTATTAGCTATCCAACTAATTCCTACACCTACAGTCAGTCATTCTCCAACCTTGGAGCAGTAACCCTATGAGGGCTTCTACTGTGGTTATCTCAAAATGTTTCACAGGGAATACAGCTGCACAATCCTCAGCCCGGGACCAGAATCAAGGTCAGAATAAATGAGAGTCAGCGAGCCTTACATCAGTGGACCGGAGCCTAATCTGTACTACCCGTACCTCCCCGCAGCTCCGAAATCTACTAAGAGGGGCTCAGACACATCCTGATCTAGAAAATAGGCTGGGGCAGACAAATATGGGCTAAAATTAGAGCAAATAACATGCAGTGGCTCTCCAGGCTGATACTTTAATACCGCACAGGAGGCAGCACTGCAGTGGTGATACATGTAAGAGTAATGATGATGCGCACAATACTAGATTTATATATGGATAAACAAGTTGACTGATTGATTGTCTGGTTTACCAATGTGATGACATCAGTTTGTTTACTGTTATTTGCCAAATCTCTAACCAACCTGTTTTACTGGTGCAGTTTGCTGAATTGAATCAGAAATGCTTCGTGGAAACAGCAAATGTCAAATAAAATCCCCAAAATGCGACTAAAAGCTTAAATGCTCGTTTGAGAAGGATAAACCTTTTTTTTTTTTTTTTAAATAAAGAGAAATGCGATAATTTGGGATGGAAGTGCATTTGCCAAGTAAAAACAGGACATTCAAGGGATTTAATCACATGACCAGTTGCTCTTTGACCTCTGATGTTAGAAAGAGCCGCTGTCATGGTGGATGGTGGTAATGCGAACAGATACAGGTTCCTTTGTCTCATATATGCAAAGAATGTAATGGCAGTTTTGGCAAAGTTGCATTTCAGGCATCTTAAAGCACCTTTGACTTGAAAAAAATGACAATAATGACGTCATATAATGATGTCATATATCATTTAGTGACTATCATAATAGATTTAACAGCACTGATGAAGATTTGGATAGTTTTCCTGCTAACGACGGTCCTGTTTCCATGGTCCACTTCTTTTTCTTCCTTTTTTTTGCTAATCTAGCAATGCACAACTGATGGCTGGCCAAAAGGTTTCTGCTGAGACATTACAAAATACGTTTCCAACATGACACTGTTTCACACAAGTTGAAAAGTTTCTAAACTCTCAGTTCCCATTAGATCTAAGCGCTGTCAGGAACCCACAGCAGCATGTCCTTTCCTTCTGAAATAACAAGAGGTGGAAGCCAAGGTTTTGAAGCCCCGGCTCCCTGTAGACGCACAGCCTGAGCGAGCCAGCCAGGAATCACAGTGG
The DNA here is from genome assembly GCF_902150065.1 of Myripristis murdjan. Lineage (NCBI taxonomy): Eukaryota > Metazoa > Chordata > Actinopteri > Holocentriformes > Holocentridae > Myripristis > Myripristis murdjan. The sequence continues at coordinate 14,577,933 of NC_043990.1, forward strand.
CCACCAAGCAGCCTGTCAATCATGCTGCCCTGGGTTGTGTAAGCGTGGAGATCATGCTACGTCACCGGGAGAGAGCAGGAGGGAAAGCCAAGAGACAGAGCAAGAGCAAGAGAGAGGGAGACGTGCAGGAGAAGTGACTTTGTCTGAGCAGTAAACAAGGTTATGGCTGCGTCAGCGTTTCATCTCCCTCCTGTTCTCTCTCACCTCCCTCCTTCCTCTCTCTATCCTCTCCTTCCTCTGCCCCTCCCTCTGCCCCTTTCACTTTTCACACCCTCTCTGTCTTCCCTAAGTGCGTGTGTGTGCTGTGTGAGTCAGAGTGTGAGCTATAGCTAATCCCCAGGCAGATCCAGTGGAAGGCCGTCTGAGTGGGGCGAACAGGAGGCTGAATATCTGCACGTACGTCTGGCTGCTGAGATGTCTTCCTAAATGCCAGCACAGTGTCAGGAAGTACGCTAAAACTGCACATTGTATTCCAAATAATACCTCCCAGTCTTGTCAAAGGATAATTATGATTTTTTTTTTTAAACTTGGGCGTTATGCGGCATTCGATTATACAGAATTCGGAACTCAGTGTTTCCAGCTTCCTAGTAGGAAACCTCAAAAAGATCAGCCTTTTAAGTCGAAGTTCCTCGTTCCTTGTCAGGCAGGGTCAAGTTCACACCCTGAAATTTAATGCTAGCTGCAACATTTGTTGTTGACATGAGCAAGTCTGCTCGCACGAGCAAGCATCCATCCTAATGCATGTGTCACGTGTAATGACGTGCTTCTGACTTCTCAACCTTATTCTCGACATCTGTGTCGAACATGACATGACCTCTGAGAGGCGGACCATAAAAAGAAGAGCTGAAATTGGTTCGACCCCGACATCGTTAGATTCAGCAGCAAGTGTTGAACCTTTTGATATATATATATATATAACATGTGCATGTGTGATTAAAACTGTGTGAACGACTGCAGAGATAAAGAGCTGTTTCAAGCAAGTTTCTGCTGGAAAAAGCCTGGAAAGTCTTCAAGGGTCATAGCTTAAAAAGTGTAGATGCAGTTACCACAATCCTGGCATGGTTAGATTCAGCTGAAAATTGCAGACATACAGTGGTGGAAAAAAGTTTTCAGACACCCTTAAAATTTTACACAATCTCAAATATTATCATGAAATATTTGTGGAAAAATCTTTTTTGTGTTTCAAAAGGTGTGGCTGCATTGGACAGATACAAACAAATTATATATATTTTTTGTTTATTGTTTAGAAGAAAAACTAAATTCTTGACAAATTCTTCTGACCACAGAATCTTCTTCCAACTCCTGGCTGCCCAGTTCTTGTGTGCCTGGGCCCAACGACGCCGGGCTAGCCTCTGTCTCTCATTGATCAGGGGCTTCTTGATAGCCTTGTAGGACCTTAAGCCATGATCTAAAAGTCGGCCACGTACAGTGCGGGTGGAACACTGGACACCAGTTTGGTTTGACCACTGCTGCTGAAGCTCCTGTGATGTCATTCGGTGGTTTTGCCTGCACATGCAGATCAGGATGCGGCCATTTCTTGCTGAAGAAACCCTTGGACGCCCAGATCTTGGTTTGTCTTCCAAGCTGTTGGTTCGTCTGTATTTCTGCAGAGTGGATCCAACTGCTGAAGGACTGCATCTGCACTTCCTGGCTATCTGGCGGCAGCTGTACCCTTCCTGGCTGACAATCTTTATCTTCAGGCGTGTTTCCTGCGTTAGGTTCCTTGTTTTAGCCATTTTTGTGTCTGAAGAACTTTCAAATGTGCTGGCTTTATAAAGACACGAAGCTTGGCAACAAAAATTGTGTCTTTTAATATAAAGAACGACCTTCATCACTGGTACCAAAATGACCCAATACTCAAAATTTTTTTAATGTATTTTTAAGGACCCAATCAATTTTAAGTTTTGAATGGCTTTTTTAGGATTTGATTCATATTTTGGCTGTGACTGTACTAAAAGAAATTGCACTTGAAGACTTGAATTGACCTAAGAGTGATTCTTAATGCAATATTTCACAATGAATGGGGTGTCCGAAAACTTTTTTCCACCACTGTATTTGACAGAATGTCCATAGTTGCCTGGTCTGAGTGTTATGCAGAGTTTGTGTGTCATCTGGATAATTACAATAGGCTGCTCCACTATTTTGTAACGTCTGGCCTTTGGGGTAAATGAGGTTATTCTATAATTCTGCTTGAAAAGATTTTTAATATTATTTGACAGTATTTCTCCATTTTGCATTTGCAATGTTCTCTTTCTTAATTTTGTGCGTTCAAACATTTTATGAAAAAAGCAGATTTTTTTCTAGAAACAGCTTCCTCCAATTTTTTTGCACAGTAATTTGTGGACTGTGTGGACTCAACTGTATTGAATGTATAGGGAATTTGACTGTTTTGTGACGGCTGAGCTGTGACACAAATTGCTGACTGGGGCTTTAATTTTTGATCAAGTATGTGCATATGTATACAGGTCTATGTGTGTGTGGGTTTGTGCATACAGTATGTACAGTGTGTGTGTCTTTGTTTGTGTGCACACAGTATGTACACAGCAGACCAGTGTGTGTTGGTGTGAACTCTCTCCTCACCTATCTGCAGCAGTACCGGCGTCACCAGGGCGGTTTCCATCGCGTAGCAGAACTCTCGTCCGAACATCACGGCCCCGTGCATCACCCATCTCCTCAGAGGAATGCCTTCAATCGATCCCTCGCTCACAGACTCCTCCCCTCCTCCCGCTCCTGCTCCTCCTCCTCCTCCTCCTGATCCATCCGTCTCTTTCCCTCCTCCTCCTCCTCCTCCTCCCCCTCCTCCTTTCCCCTCCTCCGAGCCTGTTCCCATGGGGCTTTTGGTGTTAACCCCACCCACCAGAGATCCGACCTGCATAGCGTCAGCCTCTGTGTTCTGGGGAGGCATGGCGGAGGGCATGCACGCAATGGAAAACAAGCACACCCCTCTACCACAAAAAACAAAAAAACAAAAAAAAAACTGTGAAAAATTTACCTGCAGCGACCAGAGATGAAACAATCACACTAGGAATTCTTCTGGAAGTCAGACACAGTGATAAAAAAAATGATCAAATGCACCACTGTCCCACAAGATACGAGTGCTAAATTTCTAATAGTAACTAATAAAACTTTTCTAAAAGTAACTTAGTTACAACTGATATTAGCTTCAAGTAGTAACTTAACTGCTTGTGGTAGCTTGTTTGTTATATAGTAGGTATCTTATTACTGCTTTGATGGAGGTAAAAAAAGAAAAATAACAGCTTTAGTAGGGTGTATTACTAACATCAATAGAAGTAATCATACAATTACAGGAGTACTAATACCACTGGAATAAAATAAACAGACCTGTAACAGAGAGTCTCCTTGCAAAGTAACAAAAAAATGTAGAGCTTGATCCTGCTAAGAGGTCGAGACACATAAAACAATTAAGAAAAGTGTATCTTTTATCTAGCATAGATCAGTATTCCTTGATCTGTATGAGTCAAAAAAAAATCCGCAAACAAGTTGTTCTCCAAGAGTACATTAGTTTTCAAATTCAACACACGTTTTAATCCTCCTTTCGTTGTCGTCGTTGTCGTCGTCTTTGTTTTTTTTTTTTCCCCCAGGCGAGAAAAAGCTCTGCAGTGCCTTCTTAAAAATCCCAAAATGAAGGAAGCTGTTGAATTTTTCCTCACAGGAAGAGTGTGCGGTACATTCCCACGTACGCCCGTGTGTTTCGAGTGTTGATGATGAATGTGCGATTCTGTCTGAAAATAAAATAATGTCAGTTTTATTTGGTATGACGTTTGTGTGTATGTATGTGTATGTGTGTGTGCGTGTATGTATGTATGTGTGTGTGTGTGTGTGTTTGTGTGTGTATGTGTATGTGTGTGTGTGTGCGTGTGTGTTTATGGCTTATTTGTCATTGAGGTTTCTCCCCCTTTTTACTGTCTGTTGCAAGCAGTAAAAATCCATATAGATGACCACTCAGTACGTTCCAGAGTCATATTGAATTTATGTATGGAGGGCTGGATGGAGGGATGGGTGATGGAGTGGGCGGGCGTGAGGAAGAGGCTGCAGGGGGGAGGGGGTGGAGGGCAGGCAGTGTAGGTGGGCGGAGCTCCTCTGAAAATCCCCATCGATTGGCTGATCAATCTGAAGGAAACACCGCCAACAGCCAACAGGAACCGCGGGGAGCAGAAACCAGGAAGGAAGGAGCGTGGAGACAGAAAGCAGGTGTTTCCATTGGTCAGGTGGAGAGATCCGCGTTTCCATTCGTCAGTGGCAGCCCGGGCAAAGAGAAGAAAAAAAAAGAGAGAGAGAGAGAGAAGACCTGAGAGTTAGTTAACATCCAAGCCTGTGTTCTGCTTATTTGGCACACTGCTGCATCTGACCAAACAACTACAATTTGTGTTTCTATTGGTGCACCAGTGTCACGGGAGCATCCAAGCGTGAGCGATAATGAATAGGTTGGGTGTAGCTGCTGAACACTGCCTATCCAGAACAAACAGCTACTCATCTTCCTAAGCAAACAGCAATTTACAAGATGGGCAGCGGTCCCACGGCGTTCTCTAAGAATCAGAAATCAGTGAGGTTCTTGTTTGCTTTGGTCTCATGGGGCCAGATGAGAGCTCTTTCCAGTGTGTGGCTGCCGGTAATATCTGTAATATTTTCCTTCAAGAACCTGCCTGCTTGAGAAATAAACTCCCACCGGTGCGTGCGGTCAATAGAGTAGGAAGGTGAGTAAGTCACACTGGTTTTGAAAGAGAAATGTCCCCAGCCATATCACCATTTACATATTTTGAAACTCACTTGGACCTATATTTGTGCTATGGCCTGGATTGTGTATTCTAATGCAATCTTACAATAAATGTCACTCTTCTAATCTATCTCAAGAGGCTGATTTTTTTTTTAATCTTAACATTTTTCGTAACTATGCCAGCACAAACATGACCTTAAGGCTAAGATAAGTTTTTACAGGGTGAACATGTGGAGAAATTTAATTATCCAGAGGTCAGATCAGTGGCTCGATCAGATGTAGCTACACGTTCTCTGATTCATCCGACTGAACCCTTGTGGAGAAAATCGGAATACGAATTTTGTGGAAATGGACGACAAATAGGACTACGACTCTTAAAATGCTACAGTTTTGAAACTGTCGAAACATTTAATGAATCCAGACTTATCCTCACATCACATAGGCTAATTCAGGAGTGACACTGCTTTTGAAACATAACTTTAATCTCCAGTTATGGCGGATTGATGTCATGATCATTCTAACTTGCTGCTGAGCCATAAAAATACCTGGTTAGCTGGTTACCATGTCTGTGTCTTTGGCTGATCTGCTCTCTTCAGGACCTAAACACTGTCTAACAGCCTCAAAATTCATGCATCGCTTGAAAAAATGTTTACTTTCCAGTCTGAAGGACTACCTATATTTGGAGGTTTTCACTGTTTTGGAAGGTCTCGCTGTTCCCACCCACATCAAAGTCAAATCTCCTACATCACTGTCTCCAGTCATATCAAGCAAAGAATAACTAGAGTCAAGTTTAGCTTCACTTTTCTGCTTTGACATGTGTTTTTTGTTCTTCTGTGTGTCGTTTAGGACAACACAACATGCGGACACACTGCAGGCGGTGGCAAATAATCGTACGTATCTGAAGGCACTGAGACACACGGTTCCTTTGAAAATAACACGTTTTTAAAAGTCTAGGGGGTTGACCTTGAAAGTGTTTTCAGCAGTCTTTACTGCTTTGAACTCCCATAAGAAGCGCATGATTCATCCTCCCAGACACTCGGGCAGTCTCTTTAACTGGACTGGAGGGATAAAATCAAACGGTGTGTTTCAATAGCTGGAACATTTTCAAATGGGCTTCTGTTTTACTCTGAGAATAGACCGAGAGAAGAAAAGATATATATATATATATAGACAGAGGAGAAGAGAGAGGAGATAATAGGAGCAAGGGCCTTCAGAGAGAGAGAGAGAGAGCCACAGAGGAAGACAGACTAAATGTATTTGTTGTCATCCTTTCTGCTACTTTCCATGAAAAGTGGCAGAAATGTTCATCCTACATATGAATAAATAAAACATTCCTGAGAGAGACAACAGGGCTTTGAGTGGAAGTTCAACTAAAATACCTAGAAATTGGGTATTTATGTATTTATGAGTGGATTTCTGAGCGGAAGTAATTATGACACGCTGCATGCACAATAGAATTTCTTTCAGTAAGAGTGTGAGGTACATTCCAAGTGTGTGTGTTTGCATGTTTGTATTTGTAAAGACCTCCACCACTGGATTATAACACATAAAGACGGCACGTTCCGTAACACCAGCCCACCCACGCACACACACAAGCACACACACACACACACACGAACACACACACTAATGCCTGCCACGTGAATGACACACAATCATAACAGTGCTAAAACCTTCATCAAGCCTCTTAGAGAGAGACTGAAAAGGAAAACAGAAACAGGGGGAGCAGATGGGAGGGGGAGAGGGGATACAAACGAGTGGAGGTTGGCAGGTAGAAAGAGATGGAAGGATGGGGAAAGATGAGACTGGGAAAACGAAGCTGAAAGAGAGAGAGAGAGAGAGAGAGAGCCGGGGGAGTCAAAAATACATTTGCCTCTCAGCCTCTTTCTCACTTTCTCGGTTTTCCTCTCCCCGTCTCGCACTCTATGCCTTCTCCTGCGCTCTCACATGTCCCCATTAACATTCATGCCGCACTCAAGATGGTCATGCATATTTCATACACACACACACACACACACACACACACACACACACACACATGCATGCATGCAGTGCCCCCTCCTCACCTGGCCCCATAGACTGTGGTATATTACATAAGAGCCCCCTGCAAACACACACACTATTTATCTTCTATATCAATTTCAAACTGGTGGAAGACCGCACGAGAAACACCACCGCCGCTACAGAGAGCACGCTAACCCACAGTAAACATCACAACGGGCAATAAAAAAAAAAAAAAAAGGCAAATGTTCCGGCTTGTTCACCATCGAACTAAAAATACATGGTTCAGTGGGAATCTACAAAAACAGGGTGAGAGTGTACTGTCCTGGAAAAATGTTCTTTTTTAGCCACGCCTCTTTCAGTGTTCCCGCACACATGCAGCTTAACAAACACCATGTAGGAGGAAGACACACACAACCTGCTACACAGTATAAAGAGTCAATACAATATATGAGCTGCAAAATGGCATTAAAGAGTGATACATGTACTATCTACCAAATAAAGAGTAGAATACATATGCAAGCTACTGAATAGTGCAACACATTATACACATGATACAGCATATTATACATTATTATACCAGTCATGATATTAGTTGTCAAGTATCAGTGGTGGATCTATGGGCTGCCACCCTACAAAAAAAAACCTCGACACTCCAGCTGCTACCCCAATTTCTGACACTATTAAAAAAAAAAAAAAAAAAAGAGATGTTGTTGTGGGTTGTATATTTGCAAAACAAAAAGTTTCAGTGAATGCAACTCTGTTATCCAAGTGCAAGTGAAAGCAGCATTAAATGATTATGTGCGTAGTGGCCCAGCCAGTAGTAGCAGTGAGTCTGGTGTGCGGGAAGCTAATAACAAAAAATGGATCATATAAAGCATGATGGGAGTATGTGAGTTTTTGAATTTCAAAAAGGAGCTTGTAAAGATTCTTGCAGCTGAAAACCAGTAGCTGCTTGACTGTGGTGACCAAAACAGTAAACAAGTCTGCTGTCGCTGAAACAGTAAAACTTTAACCACACATAACGGGTGCTACAGAGGCTTCTTTTCAGCTCTACTGCCAAAAGGCTGTGTGATTTGGAGCTCAATATAAACTTGAACGAAGCTACTATTCCAATAGAAAAAGAAATAGAAGCAGAAATAGAAATCAAAGATAATCAGTAACCTGGCATGTCCTAAAATAACAGTAGTTTGTTACCACATTAGTCATGCACCCCTGCAGTGTAGTCACATGCCTTGCCTTAATCCTGCGATTCCTTTTATATCTCGAATCTGAGCCTCAGAGAATATTAAGAGAAAGGAGAAAAATTGGGATGTCTCCAGTTTTTTCAGGGAAAAGAAAATCAGAGGACGGGCCAAAGAAAATGAAAATGAGAGAGATGGGAGCGCTGAGAAAGAAGCAAGTGATTCATATAGAGGGAGAGAGCAAGACAATGACAGAGAGACGGATGGACAGAGAGACAGGAACCAAGAGACAGGTGAAGCGAGAGAGAGAGGTTAAAGAAATCTCTGCTACTCGTCCAGCTGGACCTCATGCTATGGTAGTTCTTTGTTTTTTTACAAACTCCAGTCTAGCAATGCTTGATGTCTAATCAGTACAATGTTTTTTGTTGGTTAGCGGCAACTTTCTTTCTGTTATATGTGTAACGTAGTGTTGTTAAACAATTAGACTCATACTAATTGAATACAAGAGCCATCACAGCAGGCTATTAGGACTCTGACTGGGTTGGGCTGTTGTGTTGGAGTAGAACAGTAAGGAGCAGTATCTGTGTAGTTTATAGTTGAGTATTTTTCCAGTAATGCCATAATCCTTAAAGCATCTCTCTCTCTCTGATGATGGGGTGATGAAAACCCTCCCACCCACATGCGTCACCGTGCCAAAACTCCATGCCACCCCTTTGCCACTCGGTATGTAAAGTTCTCTAGATCCGCCACTGTCAAGTACACTGCTTTCTGAAACTATCTCATTGTTCTGGGATTATGCTTCAAAACACTGGAGTGGAGGTCCACAAGCCTAAACATGCCAACTAAGCAGCTAACACAGTGCGGGATTTCAGAGTTCAAGCCTGGCCGAAAACAGTGGCCGAGTCCGTTTGAATACTTTCATAAACATGAGGAGCGCGTGATTCATCTGCTCTCGCACTGAGATGTTTGCCCGCTCTTTACCTGCCGGGCTCGATAAATCAGGCACAAGCCGTGAGGTTCAGAAACCAGGTCCAGGTCTATTTTGGTGTATAAGTGCATGTCTAAGTGTGTCGAGTATGTGCATGTGGTTGTGCCTGTGTAATATATGTGTTTGTGTGTGTGTGTCAAGTGTGTAGTTTTCCAGCGGATCTGTGCAGAGGATGTGGGTAAGTATGGGTGCGTGGTTGTGTGTGATTTTTAAACAGGGAAAACAGCGGGTCAAAGCGAAAACAAGGCCAAAAAAACAACATCAAAACAACTGATGTTGCCGCTACCCATCCATGCATCTCTTTCTTCTTTTCAGTCTTTTTCTCCCTTTCCCTATCTGGCCTGCATCTCTGCCATTCTTTTTCCTACGCACACACACACACTCACACAAAGCAGTGAAGACTATCTGATTATAGGTCTAGGCACCATGTTTTTATTCTTCCTGCGTCTCCACAACATAAGCCTTGCTGCTATAGAGTTACACCTCTGCTTCTTCTGGGAGGCAACATAAACACCGGGCTCACGTGAGAACGAACAAGAGAGGGGAAGGTAAGGAGAGAGAGAAATGACAGAGGAGACGGACAGAGAGAAGGGGGATGGTTATTCAAATGAAGTGGAATCCACTGGAATTTTAAAAAAACATGAGAAGAATGCTTGATTTGTTTCAGATGAGAGACAGGAAGAAAAAAAAAAGAGATGAATAAAGACAGGACGGGAGGGAAACAGGGGCAGAACCAAGGCAAAGGAGATGCCTGCAGAGTTTAGAGTAGAGTTGGGACTGATCTGATCCAATATCAGTACTGGGTGTCAAGAGTGATGTAATTTACACATCGGATATCGAACTGAAGTTACTGATCCACGAACCGATCCAGATTCCATGGTCTGATTTTTTTATGAATCATAAATATGTAATGCAATTTTTTTTTTCTGTCTCCCAGAATTCTATGCGTTACATGCACAGGCGAAGCTGGCACTGGACCTTTAAAGACTTTTTAGATGGGCGATGAATTGCATGCGGCTCCACGCTGCTGCTCTGCTGTACTTACTGTGTCCTGTGTGAAGGGATTTTAAATTACATCAGGCTGTAACCACGCTGTAACCATTACAACGACCATGGTGCTTCAGCAGAGAAGCAACACAAACAGTGCACGCCCTAAAAAAACAGGTAGAATGTCTTACAAATGTACAAATTTGCCCACTTGGAAAGTAAACCTTGAAGTCGAATTTGGGTTGTGGGCAGAAGAGCCGTGAGACAGTGAGAGGAAGACGATCCGTTTAGTTTTATTATGGGAGCAGGCGTACATTCTGCGCTGGCTTCCGGATCTGACTTTGGTGCGTTCCATCATTTGATGGTAAAGCTTGACAAAACATAACACACCTAGTGTCTGCTGAGTGGTCAACTGGGTGACCAATTTCTCCATCTCGCTGTCAAAAGTTCAGGACGAGTCAGATTTGTTCGAGGAGGTGGGCAGGCGCACGCAACTCAGGAATTAAGGCAAGGCAATTTTCATCGCCCATGTTCAAAGGCCTTTAGTCTGGAACTGGTTGAGCTTGTAACAGTTTAAGAATTGCTGTGTGGTTTAGCATAGCCTCATGTAACCTTACACATAATACCAACAACAACAAAAATGATAATAATAACAAAAATATTCAAGAAATAAGAGCTCTGGTATCAGTATCGGAAGATATCCAAATTCAGGCATCGGAAGCAGGTCGGAACTGAAAAATGGATATCAGTGCATCTCTACTTTAAGGTCATGGACATACTAAGAGTCCACCATCTCCGCCATCTGTGTCTCACAGATCAACACACACACGCACACACTGACTAACACACATACTGTAGTCCTAGTCTATTTTAGTGAGTGTTTATTCTTGTGCCACAGACCAGATTACCTGTCTCACTGACCTGAAATAAGGGCAAGGTCAGTCTTTCTCTCTCTAACACGCTGCCTTTCTGTTTCCTCCAAAGGCTAAAGAGACAGTAAAAGGCAAACTACATCCATCGGAGAGAGAAAAAAAAAAAAAAACACTATGTGGATGAAAAAAAAAGTGCAGTACAGTCTTGTGGACATCAGGGGGCAGTGGTGAGCATTTGCTAAAAAGAATATATAACGCTCGGTGGAACTAAATACTATAAATTGATCATTGTACTGTTATTGTTTCTCAGGAAAGTGTTTATAGTTAAGATATATTTATAAGCCAAGCAGTAAATGGTTATAAAACTGTAACAATAGCAGTGACGCTACGTGATATTGGCTGGTTGCATCACCAGAAGAAAAAAATTACAACATTTCATTCACCTGTTTATCCGGCATTTAAAACTGAAACTGAACTGGGGTGGGGATACTAACCTAGTTAAATACAATATTACAGAACATTTGGACCTGAACAAACACACAGTTAAAAAGGAGTCATGTTTTACAAGCTGGGTGCATTTCAAAAACGCAGATATTTTGGCCTGAATTTCAAACATTTGGGGTCAACATCAGATTACATTTATAAATTGCTCTTGTCGGGAAGCTGTTGTTGCACTCACAGAAATGTAACAACAGTCATGTAACATCAAAGTAACTTGATGAAACACAAGGTAACAGGTCACCAGAGAGGAGAGGAGAGAAGTGAAACTAGCTTACTAACTGTAAATAACAGAAAAAAACACAATACAGACTGTACATAAATTAGGTAAATAACATAAATCAAATATTCTGTTTGCTTTGGGGGAGGCGTGGGGTCGAGTTGGATGGGTAGAAGAAACACTGGAAGTCCCAGGTGTTGGAGCTGCTGCCCAGCACATGAACAAATGTGTGTGTATGTGTGTGTGTGTGTGTGAGTTGAGATCCTGTCTCTAAAACCCCATTGGCATTTCATCAGGTTGTCTGGACATGACTTCTGCAGTCACACACAAGCGCAGCACATGCACAGAGATGCAAATACAAAGCACAACATGCATGCAACACACACACACACACACACACAGACAGTACTGACCCATATAGCTGGATATAGATTACAAGGCAGCAGACCTCAGGATCAAGTTCACATGCTGCTGGGGCCTATGGGTCTTTGTGCGTGTGAGAGTGTGTATGTAAGTGTGTGTGTGTGAGAAAAGGTGAGCAAAACAGAGAAAGAAAACATATTCTATTGCAGAGAAAAACAACTATTCTTTTGCCTGCAGAAAAAAGAAGTGACCATTAGAGGAAAAAAAAAAAATCCCCAGTGGTCTGATGCGTGTCTTTATGTGCAACCATCTGGGAGTTTGTGGGCTCAGTTGTCCATGAAATCTAAGAAAACCTTTCCAGTCGAGGAGGAAGGCCCAGATGAAAAGGCAGTGAGGTGTAAGCTCCAGATATGAAGCCGCTCCCAGTGGCTATAGGAGGTTACTATCGCACTTTACACAACACAGTGCTTGTGATCGGGGCTGAACAGGTTCATTTCAGTTCAGTCTGTTCCCAACGGAAAAAGAAGCTGCTATACATTCACTAACTGTTTTTAGGGAAGTGGTCACAACTGGATCTGACTGGTCGTGACAATCCTCTCGAGTCAAGTGTGTGATCACTGAGAAAAAAAAAAAAAAAAAAAAAAAAAAAAAACTTCCTCAAATGATCTGAGACAGAGGGTACTTCCTGGTCTATGAAGATCACAGGCCTGCCATGGCTGGCACACACAGGAAGTGGTTCTTTTTTTTTTTTTTTTTTTTTTTTTTTTTTTTTTTTTTTGTTAATGCATGTGTGAGTTAGTATGTGTGTCTCAGGGAATTAAGATGTCGGTGACAGACGTTTAGCTTCTGTGTCTCTCCCTGGGTCTTCTGACTTTTACAGAGACAGTGACTGGAGACCTTTCAGTCAACACACACACACATACACACACTTGTTTGAGAGGAGATGACAGTTTTAGGACAGCCACATCCACGGAGGAATATGTATACACACAAAACCATGCATGCGCAGACACGAACGCCTCAGTATTCCCGGTATTCCCGCTCTGTAGATGATATTCCCATCCAGGGTAACCGTATTCCCAGGTTTGGGAAGCAGATGGCAGGGATAAGGATTAGAGACAGAGAGAATGGGAGAGAGAGAAGAAAACAGAGACAGGATGTGTGTGTTATGGTGCAGTGCTGCTGCAGTGCAGAGTGGGGGGAGGGGGTGGGCGGGCGGGGTGTGTGTGTGTGTGTGAGAGAGGGGGGCACATGTGGATCAACGTGCACTAGAACCAATGACAAATCTCTTACTCATAACACACACACACACACACACACACACACAGCTTATAGCACCATACTGGCTGGTATGAATATGATGTAATACACCTGCTGTTTACACACACACACACACACACACACACACACACACACACACACACACACACACACACACATGCAAACACATTCCAGTATTTGTAAGGACCTTCTCTTGACTTGGATTCATTCCCTAACTAACAAGTCTAACCTAATGCTGCGTTCAGGTCATGTGGGAAAAGAGGCAGAGGTAGGAAAAAAAAATCCCACAGTGCGAGTGTTTGTGTCAGTCGGAAAGCAAAGTAAGTGAACAAGACTAAAGTAAAGCTTATTTTGTTTAAGTCTGCATCAAAAATCGTTCATTTGACAAATTCTATGCCAGTTCTATGCCAGGTCGAGTTGGTTTGTTGGTGTGAAAATAAAAACCTTGGATGATAAAAGTACCATGCAGTTGGAATTATTTGTTTTTGACACTTGCCAGTTTCCAGATATTTATCAGACATATCGGTGCTTTCAGAAAATAAATCCTCGTTGTACTTACCAGTTGGATGTAAATGTGAATGCTGTTTACAAGTTGGATTGTACTTCTGTGAAATCACCTCTGCCATCCCGCACATGCTCATCTACACCAACTCCGTTCCAAAAACCAACGAGCTGGTGTAAAATTCATTCAGTAAAGGTGATCTAGCATCACTACGAACAAGAAGCCGACAATCACCTTTTGCAAAGTTAGTCCAGAATGCTAATATAAGGTTATTAAATGTGACATTTTGAAAGAAGCTTCGGTCAGTATTTCATATTACTGTGCGGATTTGGGAACACCGTGCAAAGATCATAGTTGATGTTCTCTGTCGTTATCCACCTTCTGCCAACTGCAGCCCATTAAGAGGCAACGGGCAAAACAAAACAAGACACTTCTGCCAGCAACAGACCAGAACACTTGATTGATTTTAATCGGTAAAGGTAGCCTCTTCTCTACAGCAGTGACTCATGTTTAGATTTCAAAATATTTAGGCTGTACTGAAAAACAACTAACATGAGAGAAAAATGACTAATATCTCAAAACATGATCAAACCACTGGAAAATGACCAATGGTGATGTAAAACTGTAAGCGAAAAGTTAAAATACTTCAGACTGGTCCTTTAATTTAGTTGCCCCTTCTCAAAATGAAAATAAAAAGGTATTCATTTTAGAGTAAGTTTTTTCAGTCTTCCTCATTTCTGTATTTGTAGTCTCACCAAGATAAAATAGAAAAGAGCACACACACAAAATAGCTAAATATAAACCAGGGATATCTGAAAAACACCATTGAGTGGGTGCAGGTCTATTCAATACATTCAAAATAAGACTGAGCCGTCCGATAAGATAGGTTTATTTCCAAATTTAGGTTCTAAACTTTTACTGCTTTTTTTTTTTTTCTTTTCTTTTCTTTTCTTTTTTTTTTTTTTTTTTGGTCTTAGCTTCAGCTCCAAATCACTGAACTGCAGCTTGAGGACAGTCATCTCAGTCATCCCAGCCAACAGGTTGGATATTTATTAGGTGGTTGAGTAAAGTGACCAATAATTAATGGTGAGTAAATCAAATAATGTGATCAAGATAGATCAGCAGTGGTTAAGATACTGTAATTACTTATCATTATTGATTCATCCAGGTTAAAGTTACAGGGACAATTCACACTGACAGACATGTCTGTATGCGTTGAGGCCTGTGGAGCCAACTTGACTAAATTTCAACCACAGCCGCTGGGCAGGTATGATAACAGCTACAAAAGACACATAAAACAAAGCATGCCTCAGGATATTTGAGTACGCTGGTTGTATTTAACCCTGTTTTTAAATGGATTTTAAATGAGCACTATGTGTGACTGTCCTCCATAAGTGTGGGCAGAGTGTGTGTCAAAGGCAGACCTCCTCACAGGTAATTCCACAATCCCCTCTTGCCATTGACCCGGTATGTCTATCATCCCAAACTTGAACCTGTCCCTGCCACAAATTAACCTGAAACACACCTGGTGTTTCTGGCTCAGCGGGACCATCCAGCTGCTCAGGCTGACTGGAAAATGCTGTTTATCTGCGTATGAGGAAAAACTTTCATCTATCATTTGTTTTGCTGTCTGTGGCATGTCCTACTGTTTAATACTTACTGGATCACACTACACAGAGAGACAGTCATTTATAACAGTGAAAAATCAATTCGTTTTGAAAACAAGCCCAGAAGAGAAGAGAAGAGAAGAGAAGAGAAGAGAAGAGAAGAAGAAGAGAAGAGAAGAGAAGAAGAGAGGAGAGGAGAAGAGAGGAGAAGTCCATCGGGTGTTGTCGTGTTGTGTCAACTAGCTTAGCAGCCAGTAATAGCCCAGTCATCCTACTGATTATTTTTAGACCTGCGAGCTAACAGGCAAGCTAGTTAGCTGGCCCACATACCATTCACACTGCTGCCGGTTCACTGTCAGAGCACACATTTTGCTGGGAAAAGGAAAACCAGCACTTTCAATGACTGATCTTTATTTGTTTGGGCAGCATGTCAGTGGACTATTAAGGCTCTAAAGGCCTCTGCAGCCTGTTTTGTTCAAGGGCTCCTCAGTTCAGTCATTCACTCTCTCACCTCCACAAAAGGAGGTTTAAGTCTAAGGTCAAAGTCAGGATCTCAGCACAAAGCCCCTGTCCTGACAGCCCTTTAAGTGACTGGACCAGAGAGGTAATATTTGCAGGCTGTGATAGCTACAGACTAATTCATGTGTAGACTATAGCACCACGCCACGCCATACATACTAGAGCGCCATACAGTTGATTGTATGCTGCACTTGATTCCAGTGAAATGTGGCAGGCTGGAGTCAGGAAATGTGCTTTTGAGCTACAGACACACAACGGATGGTTTCTAATGCTAACCAGATATCTGATGTTAGTGATGTGCTGCGAGACTTCTCCAGAATCAGCTCTTTCTGTCATCGATTCCATCATTTAGGCTACGCTGACTGGCCAAATGGCATGAGAGGAGCGAGAGCAGCGCCTTGAGTTATCTCTGTCGTTGTGTGCTGTGGTGGCTGCAACGCCCCCGAAACCGCAACTGTTGTGTCTCAGCGCAGAAGTGTTTCCTGTCTGAATGTGGCGTGAGCGCTTCCTTTATGGATTTGATCATTCAACTCTATCATTTCCTAGAATTTAAGCTAGAGTCAGAATCAATCAGCCGTGCACCACCAGCTAATGTTAACAACAAACAAACAACTATTAACACCTACCTGCAATCAGTTACTTTATTGGTTTGATGGCTGATGTACAAACATGTCATGCTGAAAACCAAACATTAAGTTTATTCAAAGCAAAGGCATTCCATATCTTGATACACTTACACTCTTAACTGCTACTCCGGTATATACAGACTGCTATTGTCAACTGGCATGCTAACAAATAATAACAGACTGCCGTTCTAATAAGCATGTTAACTGTGTTTCCCCTGAGCGCTCCAGCGGGGCCGTGCATGGCTTGACTGCGTGTGAGCAGAAGGTCTGAGCATTTGAAGCTGGATGCACTGAGGTTTTTGACAAGTCACTGACAGCAACCTTGGCCTACTTCTGCACAGGAGTCACGTTACTGACTGTTCCCTGCCACCACACACACACACACACACACACTTGAGCCCCCAACAACAGTACAGTACCCCCTACTCTATCTCACATTACTGCACCCCCTACCTGCATCCTGCTTCTTTGACCCCCGGGGCCTGCCCCCATTGGTGAGGAACAGTTTGTGTGTGTGTGTGTGTGTGTGTGTGTGTGTGTGTGTGTGTGTGTGCGTGCGCGCGCACGCGCGTGTGTGCATATGTGTCTGTGGTTGGGTGTGCGTGCCTTCACCCCCTGGGCTTTTACCCCCATAGGAGAAGCAGCATGCGTGAGAAATAGACAGAGTGTGGTGAGAGAGCGAGAGAGAGAGGGAGGGAGTGTGTGTGTGTGTGAGAGAGAGAGAGAGAGAGAGAGAGAGAGAGAGAGAGAGAGAGAGGGAGGGAGAGAGAGAGGGAGAGAGAGCCTGTGTTGTTACAGAGCAAAAGGCAATTTTTACAAACTGTACAAACCTGTTCAGGTTTCTGAAAACCTTCGAGTTTGTAAATTTGGACCCTGCCCACACACACACAGTGGAATATTCCACTCTGGTGCTGACACAAACAAACACACGCATGCGCGCGTGTGCACACACACACACACACACACGCGCGCACACACACACACATGCATGTGTCTAATGCTGATAAAGACTAACAGAAAATAACCCAACTCTCTCCTTCACTCTCTCTCATAGCATTAAAAATTCTGCTCAACTATTGAAGCAATTTGCAAGGGCAACAGCTTGTTGCCTGAGCATTGTTGCATTAATGACATAAGAACATAATATTGTCTCGGTAGCCATGTCTGACTTCAGTGTCCTGTTGCTCAGTAACATCAGAGTTAGACTGTTTGAGACACTGGAGATCTTTGCCTTCAGTACTGACCTACAAACACAAACACCAGACTCTGTATCTGCTTTCAAGACAGAAGTTAGGACTACTGTCAGTATTTCATCTCAACAAACTATGTACTCATTCATGAAATGAATTGCTTTTGTAACTGTTGTGCACAGTTTATTTCAGTGTCATTGACAGACTGGCGAATGTCTTGGCATCAGTCCCTCCTGAAGTGCTGTCCACCAAGTTGTGCACTGACTTTGCATCTTTTTTCAAAAATAAAACTCTGAGGATGAGATGAACTGTAACTCTGTTACATTTAGCTGTGCCTCTGCATAAAACCACTCTACTTAATTTGGCACATTTTCACCCGCTAGACTATGCAGTCTTGACAGAAATTGTTCAACATCTTAAGCATACCTTGACCTGCCTTGACAGCCCGTCTTCAAGCTTCGTTGAACAGGTTTTTAACTGCGTAGCATCAGATGTGCTACAGATAGTTCATATTTCTCTTCAGTCAGGCTTTTTACCAAACGGCCCTGAAGACCACACTTATTAAAATCACTCATTAAAACAAAGTCTAATCTGGATGCCTCAGTAATAAATAATTACAAGCTCAGATCCTACATTTTTTAGGAAAGCTCTTTGAAAAAGCTGTTTTTCAGCAACTTCATGCTTTCTTGGTGCACCACATGACAACAGTCCTTTACATTTTCTGATTAAGTGCATTGAACCGATCACTGAATGGTTGCCAAATTTTTCAAAACAACTACTTCAACGACCTTAAAAACATAGCAAGATTTAAAGGATTTCTGTCTTAACAAGATGCAGAAAAACTTGTTCATGTGTTTATTTGCAACAGGCTAGACTATTGCAATGGTGTCTTCACAGGCCTTAGTAAAAATTTAACACAGATGCAGCTCATCTGGAGTCCTGACTAACATCAAGAAACTGGAAAACATTACACAGGTCCTTAAATCCCTGCACTGACTTCCTGTGTCAGAGGATACATTTTAAAATCCTATTACTGGTCTATAAAGCGCTAAATGGTCTTGGACCTAATACATCTCTGATTTGCTTGTACGTTATAAAGCATCCAGACCCCTCAGGTCATCTGGGAGAGGTTTGCTCAGTGTTCCCAGGATCAAAACCGAGCAAGGTGAAACAGCTGGTAGTTCCTCTGCTCCCCACCTGTGAAGCAGCTCCCTGGACACCTGAGGTCGGCTAAAACTGACAGCTCATTTAAATCAGGTCTTAAAACATTATTGTTCCCAATAAATTAAATATGTAACTTATTTTTAATCTTTAACTATTTATTCAAGTTTTATTTATACACTGAGTAATTAAACTCATTCACAGTGTCACTTACATGCTTGTTTTTGCTTTTGTTTCTGTTCTTATTGTCTTTTCAATGGATGTATTTCTATACGTATGTGA
Organism: Myripristis murdjan; assembly: GCF_902150065.1. Taxonomy (NCBI): domain Eukaryota; kingdom Metazoa; phylum Chordata; class Actinopteri; order Holocentriformes; family Holocentridae; genus Myripristis; species Myripristis murdjan. Next base: position 14,596,949 of record NC_043990.1, read on the forward strand.
AGAACTTTCCCTTGTGTCTGAACGCTGCTGTATAAATAAACTTGCCCTGCCTCTGTAGCTGTTTACGGCTGAACCGAGAGGGAACTGGCACATGGAAGAAGTTATGTCTGGGTTACATACAAACCAAAATATGACAATAAAAGCTGTTTTCAAAATTGTTGTCCAATAATATTGCATCAGAGCACGGCCTTTACAGATAACCGCATACAAACATAAAAACATAAGGATGTGTGTGCCAGCAGGCTTCCTGCCATGTTAGCCCGTGGGAATGAAATGTGACTGCAGTGCTGGGCATGATTAGCAACATTTGATTGGGCCATGTGATCCCTTAAGTCTTCAAATATGACAAAAACTCCACCTAAGGGCTGCTGGCAAGCTCCCTTTAACAGGCAAGAAATCAAACTCAGGTAGCACAAAACTAATTATATGCAAACAGGAATGCTGTGGTGAGTAAACAACACAAAAACAAATGGCACTGCAAGTGGCAGCGTGTCTGCAGCTGGATTTACACCACTGTATCGCAGCTGCTATGTTATTCCAATGTTGCTGTGATCCACAGCACCACTGACAAGTGAAACGGTGACACCAACAGACAGTTTTGATATTATGATCAAGTCTGGCAATGCCATTTCTGAAACCTGACACCACATAGCCTGCGGCCAGTCATTATCATCTGTGATGTTACCAACAGCTTCGCCAAGAAGTGGAGTGAAAAATACCCACATCCTGTCATGTTCTCATCATTACCAAGAACAAAAAACAATAGATAGTACATCTAACAGACCAACGTGCAGACAAATCCATCAATTTGGTGCAAGCTTTATACAAAGGCATTAAATTGCACTGAGTCCTCTGGCATGTGGGCACTACACAGTAAAGGCACTGAGCAACACAGAAACAAACCATGTAGAAAGGCAGAACGAGGGAAATGAGCGAGAGAAAGACAAAAACAGCCTTTCTTCAAATTTCTTCAAAGTGATTCCACAGACAAATTCCCTGCCTCAAAGTGTAGATCAGGGTGCTATTGGTGACAATTTCAGCCACAGCCTCAGAAGACTTCGGGTACTTAAACGTCAGATGTCTGAAATCCGCTTAACTGGTAAAAATGTCTATAGTGTATCTACTTCTGTGGTATAATTTTATTTTTCTGTGCAGGGCTGCCGTGTTGACCCTCTTTTCCTCTTTCTTTCAACAGGCAAACAGCGTAAATGTATTTCTGTGTGTGTGCGTGTGTGTACCCTGCCTGTCTGGTGGAATCCACTTCACTGTTCAGGTAAATATACATGTATAACACACTGTGGCAGCACGTGTGTGTGTGTGTGTGTGTGTGTGTGTGTGTGTGTGTCAGCCTGTAGGCCATTGCCCTGTCCATTTGTCTCCTCTCTCATTTTTTTTTTCTAACAGTTGTTGCAGGGCTGGACTTTAATAGTGGTTTGACTCGTCCTCGTTGACTTTCCCTGTTTTGCCCTCGGTGGGAGCCCCTTCCACCATCACACTAGCCCTTCCACTTGTCTGAAAACCTCAAGCGAACTTGGTGACATCAACCCTTCCAGGGCTGAGGGAGTGAGTCAATGATGGCAACTCCACAGGTGTAAATTAACCATGAGACCCTGCAGTTTTCCATTATTTCTGATGTGCAGATGAATGATAGCCCAGTGCGAGTAAACAAACCAATATCCCTATGATGACAGCATCCCTAAGTCCAAATTCACTCATTGCTCAGTGTAAACGGCTCACCCTACCCACAAGGAACTATAACAACAATAATAAATATCAGAAGCAGAATCTCAAAAACAAAGTATGATGCAGGCCTCAAATGACGATGTATTGCGATCATCTCCACGAGGAATCTCCTCACTGAAATGAACTGAAGCGTACAACTAGCTGACAATGCATCATAATGTGGGCTTCCCCCGTGCTCTCCAAGGGGTCTCCGTGTTGTTATGTCTCACCAAGGGCCGAGAGGAAATGAAGCAACTAATGACATGCAGCACAGGTACCTGCTGCCTGTGTTTGACTTCCCCATTGTCATCAGGGGGATTTGAGGGGAGGCTGTACAATAAGCTGCCAATTTGATAGCAGGCATACTCATTTCAGGATGCCCTGCACCTCCCCTTGCTAATGAGGGGTGCAAACTACTGCATAGTAGTTGCAGTAATCAAGTGTACAAGAAAAGCCACAGCTATAGCTTCTTCACAGCCTCACACTGTGATAAAATTACTACAAGGTACGCACCTTGCAGCCCAGCAGAGCAATATTTATGGATCTAGCAGCCTTCTCCTGTGTTGCTGAGGTCACTGACGGGACACACATCCAAATCCCTTACACTCTGCCCTTGTTAAACAATCCTGTTTACATAAAAGCTTGCCAACATCAAAATCTTGAGGTCTTTTCAACATTTTTTAATGTCTAACTGGGACAAGTTGGTTTGTGTTGTTATTTTTGCATGCCGCATGCATCCTGCAACACCCGCTGACCTACCTGGGTAAACATCTGCACTACACACTGATCTACTGATGGCACATCTCATTTGGTTGGGGGGAGGGGCTACTTTAAATAAATATATTGGTTAATTGATTAATTGGCGCCTCTTCTATCCAGTCCACCTCATCTGTTGTGATTATAACAAATAACCATAAGTGTGCATGTGTGAGTCCATTAGTTTCAGTGCAGCTAACAGTTGCTAACAGTGTTAATGACATTGCTGGAGCACAGCCAGTTCTCTTCTCTCTTCTGTCACCATAGATACCTGTCTATATGTGCATGTCTGTGTGTCTGTGCACATGCATTAGTGTGAATCTGGTGATGCTGGCCAAAAGTTTTTCAAGCCCTCTTTTGGCTCACATGTCGGCTAAAATAAAAACAACAACAACAACAGCATTCCATTGTGACAGCCTGCGTCAAGCCCACACACCACTAAACTAAACTGCCAGACAGCGAGACAATATAACATTAAAACTGTTTCACAGAGAGACACACACAGAGGGAAGGATAAGACACAACAAAGAGCTCGGTTTAAAACCCACTGCACTGTCCCTTCGTCCAAATTTGACCTCAAAACCCTCGGCCTAGACAGCAGCCCTCTGCTTACACGTCCATGCAAGCCAACGCCTTGTCTGACGGTGTGCCACTACCAAGTGAACCAAATGAAGCGAGCGTGAGTGGCTGCTCAGCCCTCCGATGTTCCCTCGAAACTGAGGAAATGAAAGCGCTGGCTAAAAACTGAAGAACCAAAGTGAAACTCCACCAGACAGAGCACAGCGGAGGAGGAACTGACTACATAGCTCCAAATTAACTGGCTATAATTCAAAATACTGAAAACAAACTCTTAATTATAAAAAAATATACATATATTTATATTCAGGCATAAAATAGACGTGCATTTGCCACTTGTGGTTTGAAAACAGTTATGTGCAATAATATAAACAGGAATTACTGTTGTGCTCAGACAACGATGAAAAAGCAAAACATGGTTAAACTACTGAGAAAACATAACACCTAACTTTTTAATGACTTCTCCATGATATGATGCAAGAGTAAGGCATTTAGATTGTGCCTTGCTAATTATTATTGTTTTGTGTGTTATAACTCATTTATCCAGTCTCACCCATAGTCCTCTGACACAAACAGCATAACAATATTTAAAAAAAAAAAACAAAAACAAACAAAAAAAACATGTTCCTCAGCCTGTGTGCGTGTGTGTGTGCCAGTGATGCAAGGCATGAATGTTTTTTAAGGTTTATGGGCAGCGCTGCAAAAAATAAAAACATATGCTGCAACTCTGGCAACAGCCAGCTGGTGATGGGCATTCTCTTTCAACAGGAAGTGATGACAAAAGAAAGAGTGTGTTAGAGCTGCTGCAGCACCTCATACCCCTGCTCACCTTAATTCCTCTCCTGTGAGTCATCCATCTGACACACCATTAACACTCCAAGTGTCAATAAAAAGTAAAAATGAAAAAAAAAAAAAAAGAGTTTGGGGCCATGTTAGGAGAGGACGGTCTGACTACCTGGTATGCACCTTTGCCCATAAAAAGCTAAAGGCAGCCACCATGTATGAAGCAACAAAGACTCTGAGCCTCTGGCATCCAATGGGTTGTCTGCTAGTTGAAGTGTGGGGTGGGACATCAGTCTGTCATGGAACATTTTGTACTCACAGTGAATCAGTGCAGATGTGAACAGCGATTAGGAAATAACCCAAGACATTTTTTTTTCAAGAGGCACTGCCATACAGTAATATAGGATGAGGCTCATTGGGATGTAAAAACTTGACTGACTTGCAGTGTTTTTGTCTGCTCGACCGAAAGAAGCAGCCTTTCTGAACAGTACAGCCCACAGATGGAGGGGGAGAATGTCAAACGTATTAAAATGAACCGCAGGCAGCACAGCGCTGAAGCCTGGTAGGGCCAAATTTGTTCAAGCTTTTCACGCCATTAGAATCCAGGGTTATTCAACCCCAATGGAAAAATCTGACATTTACCACGACTGCATCCTAGAGGTCTGAAATCGGCCTTGGACAAGAATTCATAAGCTTTGCAGAGATTTACTGATTAAAGCAATAGTATTAAGGCTCATACTACACTACTGGTTAGCTGCACTAGGACCAGCAGCAGCTAAAATGACAGAGAAGCAGGGTTGTGACCCACAGGTCGGCGCTTTGATCCAGGCAGGAGCAATGAATACGAACGATCCCTCTGCCCCGCAACAACTGCCGCTGAGGTGCCCTTTACAGAGTTATACTGCGCCCACACAGCCATCAACTTGATCAGCCAATCGCCTGAAGTTCATTCATTTTCTATGGAGCTCAGCGACCCGGCAAACTCAACCAGTGTCACGACTGGCGGCAGGTTTGACTACCAACAGCCAATCAGAGGTTATGTTCTTCGTCATTGCCCTGCTGATGTGCCGGCGACTGACGAGAGAGAGAGGAGGGAGAGGATGGAGAAGTAAGACAGCGAGAGGAAGAGAGACAGACCGAGAGTGAAGAGGAGTGGAGGAGAGACAGAGAGAGAAGAGAAGCCTGAGTGGAAAGTCTCTATTCTTAGAAGATGCTGTGTATTATTGAGGAGCTCTTTGGCTTCGGTGTGTGTGAACGTGTCTGTCCTCCACATAATACCCAGGGCTAAATATACATTACAGTCATCTGATATTGCCTTTGATAACAGGGAGACAGAGTCCTGCAGGAGAAAACTAACCAGACATGTCGTGTTGTTGACGCTCTCACACACACGCTATCAAAACACATATAAAGGCCAGTCTGATCAAACCGGAAAAACATGGCAAGTCAGTATGCGCACATTCATGTTATATAACCCAATCCAAAAGCATTTTTAGACTGTCAGTAAACCAAATTGAAAACAAACTGTCCAGCTATATGAAGCATGCCTTTATTTATAGTAAAATGACCCATTGCTATGTGAGAGTTATCGATGTGGATCTCATTTCCACTATCCAACCTAAAGCTAGCCTGTTGGTTTGAGCTTTCCAAATTTATGTAATCGGTCCAATAAGCTCCTCATCTGCCCTCCACTTTACCCCCTCAACACTTCAACTTCAAAACTTCTCTGGAAACGCACATTGTGCAAATAATCCCATTCAAATTTCAAAGCGAGTGCCTCTGTCACTGCAGTCAGCAATACAGCGACAGAAAAAGTTCATTTAAAGCAGCTCACCGTGCAGCTGAAAGTCTGCAGCTTCACCACATTTACAAATTAGAGGGCTAGGTACCAACCTTGGTGCTTTTGAGGACCTAATCACATCAGTACTACAGAGCACCTATTCATGTCAGATGAATTAGTGCCAATTTCGGCGCCTTGAGAGCGAGTTGTGTTGTGAATTCAGGTGAATACTGATAAGATTCCTTATGAGCCTTTCGAAAAATTTCTCTCTGTTTACCACTTTCTTTTGCAAGTGCACATATCTGGGTGAGAGTATAGAGAGAAAGAGAGAGATAAGAGAGGTGTATCAAGCAATATTCCCTCCTCTCTGGTGAAGAATACACGATAACACTCACACCAGAGTCTCCGTCATGCTCTTCCTCATTGGACTCTGCTCGAGATGTGCATGAGGACGAACACAAAGTCAAAATGCCAGCTGCTGTGAAGATCACACAGCGAGCAGCGGCGGTGTGTTCACGGACCTTGCCGATGGCTCGGTCCTTTCCATGTCAGCCCCCTGTGGGCCAAACTCCCTTTTATGGAGGGTTTGACGGCGGAGAGGCCAAAGAGGGCTATCACAGCTTCCTGGCTACCGCTCCACAGTTAGTCGGTGACTAGATATGACTGGGACAGGCTGGAGGCTGTGGGGATGGGTTTGGGAGGGAACAGGGAGGTAGGGAGGGGGTTTATTTTGTGTGGTATGTTAAACAAAGTGTTGTCAATACTGAAGAGTTTTTAATTGAAATTACATTTTGTGTTATTACAAGCTGTTCTATTATTTGTCTCTACCTGCTCAGTCATCATGTCCACATTACTAATGATTGTTTATCAGTAATCTCTTGTGTGTAAAGATCTTACCTGTAGTCATCCATACAGTATTGTCACAATATCAATACTGAGGTGTTTAGTCAGAGATAGTGAGAATTGATTTGGTCCATTTCACTCAGCTCTACTATCAAGGACAAGAACTTGAGTGAACATCATCATATGTGTGGTGCTTGTTGCCACCTAGAAAGACAAACACTGAGCGACCGGTTAAAAACCTCCTCAGAGTGTTCTGTAAATGTTCATACTGATCCCCTCGATTAATCGATAAAGGTAAAACTGGATAAACAGACTGTCCAGCTTTTCCCATGGCTGCTGAACCTCAACAGGGTTTCAAACAATATCACAGGAGACGCAGCTGCAACAAGTGCATGTGTGTGATCGGGTAGAGATAAGGGGGGCTTTTGATGCCAAGCCACATAGTGTAAGTGAGACAACACACACGCACACTTGTGCTCGAGCCGGGAAACACGCACTCGCTCACTCTCTGCTGTCTCTCTCTCTCTCTGGATTGTGTACAAAAACTTCACACCAATAGGAAGTTGTGGGAAGTGGGGTTATCTGCAGACAGCATCAGTGTTTCAGATACAAAGCTAGATCTCCGGTGAGTGTGTGTGTGTGTGTGTGTATGTGAGTGTGCATGACAGAGAAACAGAGAGTGAGAGGGTAAGGGAGAATAGTTGTGTTGAGTGTGTGCATGTCTATCATTCTTCAAAGTGAGGACTCCACCTAAAATACTTCTGTTTCACCTCCATACGTTAACCTCATCCATCATAAATGTGTGTTTGTCAGCTAGAACCATCTACTAGTGCAACACTTTGATTCAAAACAACATTAAAGTCTAAATAACATGGAATATTATGTTTTCCAAATTGCTGGCTAATTTCTCACACACACACAAACCATTATTTTTTACTTTTATATCAAAAACCAATTGTTTCAGCATCCTAGAAAATGGCGAATCTTCACTGGCGATGCCATGCTGAATCAGTAGATGTCAACAAACCAATGAAATCATCACATTTTTGAACAGTCATGCTCCTCCCCTCAAATAAAAACTGCTTTTCTCTCTGTAACTGATCTCAAGTCAAAGTTCAAAATACTGTCAAGTTCAAAATACTGTTTTATTGTGACTTTAATGCTGAGTGATTTGAGTCAAGATAGCCTCAAATGAACTGAACAGTAGTTTGTGATCTTATCTTCCATCTTATCCAGAACATATTACTTGTATCTGTGTGTGTGTGTGTGTGTGTGTGTGTGTGTCCAAGTACCTAGTGCTGTTTACATACAGCACCAGGTATCTGTGCATGCATGGATGACGGTGCAGGGTTTCTATTTGAATTTATGCATATGAGACTGTGTGCATTGTTTGCATACCATCTGTGCCAATGTGGGTGTTTGTGCGTGCGTGTGTGTACATTGTACACGTGACTCGGTCTTTGCATGACTAATTGTGTCTGTGCAGCTGACTGTGTGTTTGTGTGTGTGAGTGTTAGCTGACTCAGCACCAGTGCATAGTCGGCAAACATTTCACGAGGAAGGGAAGTGTGCTGGTTTCATTTCAACCGAACTGGCTGATCTCAAACACACAGTGACACTAAACTGAACGGCAACACACACCATGTCAAGGTTGACCAAGCAGCAAGAAACAGAGACTGAAAGATTTTAAGGAAGTGGTGTGGAAAATATGCTGTGTGTGTGTTTGTGTGCGTGTGTGTGGTGGAGCTGTTGTGTGAATCCTGTCAAGTTGGTCCAAATCACGAGCAAAATCAGAGCAGAACCAAACCAGTGGACGTCTTTGCAGTTTCGTTCTGCTAACGCTCGCTGCCAGCGGTTTACAGCAGAGTAGAAACACTCGAGGCTTGAATCACAATAGAAAGTGCACATGTGTTTGTCTTCCACATCTCCCTTTACAGCTCTTTGTTTTGTTTTGGGACGAGACCGAACATCAGGATAACAGACACAAGCAGGACTTTTTACAATGTGGTGTGGCGACTGAGAGGACGGAGGGTGGGACTGAGATGGGGATAACAGCTCTCGTGTGTGTGTGTGTGTGTGTGTGTGTGTGTCACAGAAACTCACCAAAAGGCCTTGAAAGCTTCATAAATGTCGTTGAGACGTTGTCTTCTGGCTCAGGTCACAAGGTAACACTGGTCCTAAAGTCGCACCTACAGACACACACACACACACACACACAAAGAGTGTTAAGAGTAATACATCAGTACAGCGGTGTTCCAGTGAATACATCTGTTTAACCATACACACTCGCACACACTCGCGCGCACACAAACTGACTAGGTCAGCCTGTACACTAGATCAATACTACGCCAACACAACTTTGAAAACACACACACACACACACAATTTCTTTCTCACACTAACAGTCATATACACACCAGATTGAATCAGTACTTGCCAATTTACCAGGACACACACACACGCACATGCACACACACGCACGCACACACACACACACACACACACGACAATGCACTAAATACACACTGACGCTGTGAGTCAGTCACAACACAGGCTCATATCATCTCTGATGTAACAGAGCAAAACACACACTTGCAGACATGAAAACATGCCAGGGATGGGATGATTAATCAAAATCCAAAGTATCATGCTGAAAAAAATTTGACAACACCTGTCACGGGGGCGAAAAAGGAAGCCGCATTTATTCTGCTGCAGTAACCACAAATGAGATGACTACCATCGCAATTTCATAAGCGATCAATCGAAACTATATTATACTTGCACGTTGTAATGACAGCACATTTACATTGTCCTCATTGTAATAAGCCAGTTCTAGAAAGATCTGTGGCTCTGAAATACACACAGTTTTAAACAGTGATATTTGGTTGTCACTGAACACTTATTTATGACATTGTATAGAATTGTATAGAGAGAAAAGCATACTGTCCCGTCCCTAGAGCATGCATGGACTTGTATTATGTCAAACCAAAGCCATCCTAGCAATGCCAGCACCCTCAGGCGGTTAACTACTGCTCATCTATAACAAACCGATGCAACACACAAAAACACACCAACTTGACGCGGCGGTCAGTGAGAGAGAGAGATGGGACCAAACTAAAAGTGGATACTAGGAATTGTTAATTGCACTGGAACAGCAGATTGAACAACAGATTGCCCTTTACAGCCACACACTGCCTGCACTCACTCTCTATTTTCCATTATAAAGCTGAGCAAGGCTACAAAATAAACCTCAAAAGCAGCACCAAAACAATATCTGGATGTGTGTATGCGTGGGTGGGGTATATATGCATTACCTTGCCACCACAATATGATTTGTATTCTGGTTTTCATAAAGCAGTACCACTTTGGGGCAACTTTTAGTGAGCTGCTGCAGGCACCACTCACTCTTTCTTTGTCCTGCCGGTGGAAAACCGGACACTTGTCATCAATGATGAGCTTCCGGTTTCAGCCTGCTGCTGGGATTGTGTTTTACCATACTGCATTAAGCCCCGACTCGAACAACGACAGAGCACCTGAGTGTCCTGAACAGGAATAGGACCCCGCATAGTGCATGTAGGCTTGAACCGCCATCCAGACCCAACAGGCTGAACGACACTGCAGCAGCTGTTTCACCAACAGGGATGCTCATACATTTAAAGCCCCTCACAATGGAAATCCATATTTTACATGAAGGTAAGCAGTAGCCTATCGGACAGCTGTAAATCACAGCGACGTACTTGACGGAAAATAACATTCATGAGTGTTACTCTGAGAATGTCATCAGTTTTTGCTGATGCTGCAAGCTGTTTCTAATACAGTTCACCTTCTGCTGTATTTACAACTACGTCACTGTTCAGGTCCACACTGAGCGCAGACACAGGGGGAGCAGGGCTGTTGATTTCATACTAAAATCAATGTGGAATAGGCTTAAATATTATCTTGAGGTCACACTGCAAGCCATCGGCATCAAACACACACAGAAAAGTGAAACACCAACAATCTGCATGATTTCAGACTCGCACCAGCACCAGCTACTGATAAGGAAAACATCAGCACATAAATGATTCACAGCATGCTGCGCTCCTCATGTTTATTCATTTTTTATTGCCATAGTTGCCATACAAGCAGCTCTGTTTCCTAGCTCTTCTCCATTACAGGAGCCCGTTATGATCCCAGGTATGTTACTCACTACGACTCTGTCCTTGGTTCCTTGCGAGTCCAGTGACCCGGGAGCTGAGGCTTATGTTGCACTCACTGTTGACCAGTCACATAAATCCCTTTAATGCAGAATGCAACAACAAACAATGCAGAGTCGCCTGCCATATTCACCTGAACCTTTACTTGGGTTGGTTGGGAGGGGTGGGGGGGGGCTGCACTGTTTTTAGGCCTGTGGCTTTAAATATAAAACCCATTCGGACATCCTAATTTTAAACTCATGTAACACTTTATAATTAGAGCAACCTAATTATGCAACCTGTCCTGTCAGCCAGCCAGTCAGCCCAGGCAGAGGGGGACTGTCTGCACCTCCAGCCTCTCTCTCTCCCCCCCTCTCTCTCTGTATATGTGTGTGTGTGCGTGTGTGTGTTTCCAACTTCTATTCTGCTCCATGTACGGACTTCTCTATTGACAGTCAACACACAGGACAAAACACATCTTTTGCCGCATGTTCGCCTCGGTAAGGACGCGGCAGACGACGACAGCGCTGTTAATGTTGTCGATACACACTGACACCGACTACTGTACATGCTCTGTCTGTCTGTCTCTCTGTATCTATTTCTCTGTCTGTCTGTCTCTCTCTCTGTATCTGTTTCTCTATCTGTCTCTCTCTCTGTCTGTCTGCCTCTCTCTCTGCCGCTCTCTCTCTCCGTCTGCAGCCGCAACCTGAGATGCTGTGTCCGCTGCCAAAGCAGAGTACCAGCAGGTTGAAAATTCAAGTCGCCCCGTTGTCGGTGTTTGACCGTGCACGGCGCTCACCTCTCCGGCTCGTTTCAAAACTGTCGCGGCTCCTCGGTGTCGTGTAAGCGGCGTACCGTGCGAGCGTCCCTCGGCCCTGCGGGAGCTTTGTTTTGGTGCATAGGTTTCTCTGGTCCTTCTGCAGCCGAGGCTAGGGCTTTAAGTACGCCTTTAAAGGAATATCTGTCGGAAGAAGAAGAAATGCAGCGCTGACTTCCGTCAACGTCACGGCTGATTTGCATAAAGTGGGCGGAGTCACGGAGGTAAACAAAGTCAGGAGGTGCTGGAGGTGTTGTAGGCGTGCCGCACGTTTTGGTGCATATGCATGGGGAAGATACCCGGGGGCGAAGAAGTACGATGTCATCTGGTCCGACTGGACCTGGGTCTGGTCTGGTTTTCGTTTTTTGCATTTTTTCGTAACACTGTTTGTAATAGTATGTCTATCTATCTATCTATCTATCTATCTATCTATCTATCTATCTATCTATCTATCTATCTGTCTGTCTGTCTGTCTGTCTGTCTATCTACACTACTCACAAAAAGTTAGGGATATTTGGCTTTTGGGTGAAATTTATGGAAAATATAAAAAGTTCACACTACAGTGATATTATATCATGAAAGTAGGGCATTTAAGTAGAAGCATGCACTGGTTATTTCCTCATCTCAAACAATTTCTTGAAACAAAAGCCAACAACAGTGGTGGGTATACCGCAACAAAAAATGTCAGTGTCAATAACTTGTCATGTGCCCTTGAGCATCAATTACAGCTTGACAACGACGTCTCGTGCTGTTCACAAGTCGACTTATTGTCTGCTGAGGCATGGCATCCCACTCTTCTTGAAGGGCGGCCCTCAGGACATTGAGGTTCTGGGGTACAGAGCTCTGAGCCTCTACACGGCGACTCAGCTGATCCCATAGGTTTTCTATGGGATTCAGGTCTGAGAAAGTGCAGGCCACTCCATTTGAGGTACCCCAGTCTCCAGCAGCCATTCCCTAATGATACGACCTCGATGAGCTGGAGCATCAAACACCTGATGTGAATTTTGCCGTTAAGCTCCTTGTTAGAGAACAGCAACTTGTGCAAAAAGTACTGAAACATTGAACAGTTGGACATGTGCATTCAAAAGTTTACAGAAGGTCACATTAAGTTCACCTGTAAAGGTTATAATGCATTTTAGGTTCATCCTGAAATTTCACCCAAAAGCCGAATATCCCTAACTTTTTGTGAGTAGTGTATGTATTTAAGTATTTATCTATCTGTCTGTCTTTCTATTCATCTATCTGTCTATACCTGTGTTTCTCAAGTGACTGAAGCTTTGCTGGCAGTTGATAAACCATAAAACATACTAAAAACATAAAGCAGAAATTACATAATGTAAACACTGACATTAAAAAAAAAATCAGATAAAATCATATAGAATGTGACACAAACTACTAGAATACTGAATAAAATAGACAAATACTCACATACAAATAAATACAGACAGGTAAATAACATATAAGGAAGTAGTAGTCAAGTAATGGTCATTGTACATACTTGACTCTCACTCTCACTCTCTCTCTCTCAATCTAGTGAAGGTTTATTAGCATGAAGTTTGAATACAAGCATGTTGCCATATTAGACATTTTCAATGAACAGTGACCAGTTATAATATTCATTTTATGAAAAAGAGTAAATAAACAGGTAAGACAATATCATATTGTAAAGTGTGGTTGTACAGTGGCTAAATATCTGATATATTGGGTTGCGTCTCACATTCTTGTCCTCTGCAAGTGGTGCACAAGTAGAACTGAGTTCTGGTTTGTCATTTGTGAAGTTAAGAGTTTGAGTTTAATTGCTTGAACTTGGAGAATAATTCATGGCTTCTTATTTTCATGTATTTTGAACATGTGATGAAAAAAATATTTCTGTCTCAAGCTCTGTTCTGCACAGGACACAACCCCCCTCTGCCAAACCTCTCTCATCTGTCACGGCATGTATGAAGATTCATCATGATTAAAAGCAGCAAGTTCTATTTTTGGTCCAGAAATTGATGACGAAATAAAAGTGAAAACAAATCGAACAGGAGTATCAGAGAGGAAGCAGGTGGAGGGTGACAAGAGGGGCGAGAAACAGAGACAGTGAGAAAAACGTGACCTTTTCAGATAAGAATAACACCTTCTGTGCATTCAGATGTCTCGGATCTCACACATGCACACACACACAGGCACACACACACACAGAGCATTTTTAGTGCAGCACTGACATCCAAAGTTATATCCAAATGTAAAAGCACATTGCAAACTATATGCACAGACTGTCAGACAGATCAGGGTGTTTCCCGTGAAAGAGTGTCCTCAGTCTGAGGTCATTAATGGCATTAAGATGTTAAGAATGAGCAACAAGTTGACGCAAAAGGGACGGCCAGCTGTTGATTTTCTAATAGAAGGGCATCTGCTTTCAGTTATTTCTTAATGAGACTACGACAACCTTCACATTTCAACAGTTTTCCATAAAATTTGAGGAAAAGGAAAAAAAAGGACTCAACTGAAATGACTAGGCTGAATGGGAAGTGAACTCAGCCCCCTAATTTACCTAATGCATCACTCACATGACGGACATATATTCTCCATCATCATCCCGAAACTGAAAACTAACACGCACGGCCGGAGAAGTCTGGTCATTCTCTGCTCTGAACCACAGAGAAATTTTAATTTCATTTTCTTTTCCGAGGCAAAGAGGACCAGTCAGACTGAGAAGTGACTGATACAAAACGGTTTGTATTTCAGCCTTGATATTGATTTTCACTTTGCGAGAAATGAGATGTAGCTAATATAAAAGGCTGTGGTGGCTGCTGCAGCACGAATAGGAGAGGTAAGAACAGGGCAGATGCAGGAAGGGAGATTTCTCTCACAAGAACAGTAAACTCCTCTGTCATTGTCTCTTCAGTTCCTAGCGCTGGAGTTTCAGGGCACTGTGCCTTTGTTCAGGAGAGTCAAGTATGCTGTTGTGTTATTTCTGCCACTTAGTAATACAAACTGTATGAAGCTGTGTGTTAAGGTACAGTGCGAACCCTGTGATTGTGTTTGGTTTTTCTAAGTCTTTATTTATTTATTTTCCTGCAGCATTAGCCTGCTGGAGGTAAAAGTTTGCGGATTAACGGAAACTGATTAAGAGCTGCAGCAGAAACAGAAAACAACTTAACTTCCAGCAGCACTGAGGACAGAGCAAGCCTGCATGGTGAGAGATTTACTGCCGCTTATGGCTTTATGTAACAGCAAAACAATGTCCAGCACGCGCACACATGCATGCTCACACACACACATACACATACACATACATATACATGAATACAGCAAACACTTCCAAGTGCAACGATAATGTAAAAACACAGAAATGAGCAAACTCACACACACTCCGGGTTTTACATTAGCATATAGGAGCTTTATCTGTCAGCTTCTAGAGATATTAGTCAGAGGCAAAGGGGATGGGGGATTTAATTCTCTTCAGAGGTCAAAGGTCAGCCACAGAGCATCAGCTCTGCAGCTAGAAGGATTATGTATTTTCCTTAAGGACAGCTCAGTAGGTCCATGCTTGCCAACATGGAGATTTGTAAACCTTTGTTTTCTTTTTTTGTTTTTTTTTAAAGATAATTTCTGTCTTTTTTTTTTTTTTTTGATAGTAACAGTAGCAATAGAAAAGACAGAAAGGGGAGAAAGGGGGATGACATGCAGCACACAATTTGGGCTGGAATCAAACCTGGCCCACTGCTATAAGACACGGCCTTGATAGGTGATAGGTGCTCCGCCAGGTGAGCCAAGGAACCGAGGATGACTTTCTAATGGAGCAGAGCCTTCCTCCACGCAGCGCTGCCCTGCTGCTCAGGTGTTCAGGGTCACAGAGGTCGACCAGCAGCTCCACTGAAAAAAGAGGAAACACCCAGCTCTGTCTACTCAGCAGTTGGCTACGTCTTCATGTTTTGGATACTGATATGTAAAGCTACACTTCCCCAGCTTTTGTCAGGGAACAAACCTCTGCTGGAACTGCACTTCTTATCAAACAGCGCCCTCCTCTGATCAGCTGTGGCAAGTGCCTAACAGGGATGGCATTGGTTCAGTCAGAGCAGAGTTGGATGGGAATGAGTACAGCCCATAAGCTCTGCCAAGGCTATGCCAGATATACCAGTTCCACATATCAGAGCTTCACCAAAAGTTGTTTCACATCAGGAGATGCACATATTTAAATGAGTGCACCTGAACCGGGACATGAGATGTGCCTGTTTAATTTCTAGCCTCTGCCTTTTAAAACTGTAAAAGAGCTTGCCAGTGCCCCCGTACTGTTACTGTCTGACAGTGTCATGAGAGTCCATTCGTTTCTTAATTTCAGTGAATCTTAACTGAGACCGAGATCACTTTTTTTTTTAGAGACCCGAGTGCAAGACATAGGCCTAATAAAAACCCTGCACAGCAAATTATCCATTCACATAAATACATCAAGCAGTACATAACATGAAAAAAGCTAAACTGAATTCATCACTAAGAATCAATATTTTAAGACCATGAGGGGCAATAAGGAACCCTAGGTAATTAAAAGCTGTATTCATCGGCTAATTGCACATTTTTTCTTTTTTTTTTTATTTCTTTTTTCATTATTTGGATATCATATGTTTTCAATGCCAAAATGTTTTTAATGTTTTTGATTTTGGAAGAGAATGTACTTCCTGAACTTACCAAATAGAGAGTGAACTGAACCGTGTTCTGGTTGTAAATAAAGGCAAACTCACAACTTCCTTTAAAAAGTGTTTGTTTATTGGTAGTTAGAAGTTAGAAACTCTCCTTAATGGACTTGATGACAATATACAGGTTGTTCAAATGTAGTCTTATAAAAGTCAATATTCATCAAAATATTAAATTCATAAAAATGGTTGAGTGAACACGCATTGTCGTCAGTTTAGTTTACAAGAGGAATACATGTATATATATTTTATGTACAGATCATTAACAATAATGTGCAGTTAATAAATACAATAATACATAAGACATGTTGAACCTTTGTCTCCAACATGCAGAAAACACTTCATAAACATGGGAACAAATTACCCTGCTGAAAACAGACTGTAGGTTTGTCAATACACTGAGATGAACTAATTCAACAACCACGTTCTCCAATTTCCTAAAGAGTTGACCGGATAGAGAAAAGGTAGATTCCTGATGACTAGAGAAAGAAAACATAGTGTTCTTCACATGTGAGGAATTAAGACCAACAGTGAACTCAAATCTGTTCTGCCTCACCCAAAAACAATGCTGTTTGTGTGTTGAATATCAATACAAAGCAGTGTATATGATATATTACCAATGTAATACCTACAGTAGTTAGCCATCCTATTCAAATATACAGAATATAAATAGCTACTATGTTTCTAAGTAAATACAAAAGCGTTTTATACACTGGTTTTGGACTTTAATTGCTGTTGTCGGTTTTAAAGTCAGTTTTCATAAAATGACTATTAGTGTCCCATGTTGAAACCAGGTTAGATAAATAGAAGCTTGCTAGGCGCTAATGGCACTCTTTAATAACAAATAAAAATGATAGTAACAGTAAAATAATGATCAGTTTCTCATCCAGAAAGAGACAAGTGTCTGTTAAAGAAATACAAGAGACTGAGTTCTGACTGTTTCATAATCAATAAATTCCAGTTGCTTACAAAAACAAACTTATTACATTTGCCTAATCATTTGACACTTGTAATGTCACTGATTTAAGGCTGGCTCCTGACTTTTTATTGTGTTATCTTTCCTCCCACTGTATACTGTGTAATGTCCACTTCCAGTCCAAAATATAAAAAAAAGACAAGTTTCTAAAGTGGCAGTGAAATCTGCCATCACAGCTACTTCATGCTTGGAGGGGAGGCTCAGTTCAACAACATCCCCACATAATACTAGTCTATTTGAGCATCAGGTTTAATAGATTAAATAGTAAAATAAGGTGGGGATGCCCATATCACAAAAAAAAAAAAAAAAATGCACTCAGTGAGGCATTGTGGATTTCAGTCTTCATTTGTCCCTCAGATTCCCTAAAATCAGTTTGTTGGTGCTTGGTACTTCATAGCAGGCGGGAAAACTCGCCCAGTTAATGACACTTCATGTAAAAAAATCATCAAATTTGCCGCTTCATCTGACTGCCACGTGACGGGC
The DNA here is from genome assembly GCF_902150065.1 of Myripristis murdjan. Taxonomy (NCBI): domain Eukaryota; kingdom Metazoa; phylum Chordata; class Actinopteri; order Holocentriformes; family Holocentridae; genus Myripristis; species Myripristis murdjan. The sequence goes on from NC_043990.1 coordinate 14,614,536, forward strand.
AGCGGAGTCCAACGACATCTCACATGACCTTCACATCCTTTTGACTGTAACACTGTGTTGGGCTATCAGGCTGTGGGAGTTTAAGCCCTGCTTCTGTTCCACCTTCCATATCGGGAATCTTGCCTTCATTTTCTACGGAGTCACTAAGTGTGTAGCGATCCATGGATTCTCAACGTGAGGTCTGGGGATGCTATGGGGTCCTTCAAGGGCCCACAGAGGGTTCCCAACATAGTTTAAACATAGACATAGCACAGACAGAGGGCATATCCTGTTGCTGCAATTTGCTTAAAGACGAAGGTGTGAAACCATGAAATCACTTTTCTAGCTGATGTTCAATTTTCAAAGCAAATGCATGATGAAACATTAGTATTTTTCAAAAATATTCTTTCCATTTTTTAAAAATTCAGAAGTGAGCAGCAACAGACAGGCTTGTATTTTCTGTCTGTTTGATCATCTTTCAAAAAATGCCAAGTGATATTTTAAGGTTCTCCTTCATTCCAAGTTCAGGCTTTTCCCTAGAGTGGCACGTCTTGTCCAAAAAAGTCTTTCTGTTCAAGTCAACGGGCCCGATATCGCTGTGAGTTTCATCTCCTCTCTACTCCACCTTCCAGATGGCGATCTTGCCGTCGTGTTTGGCGGCTCCACTCAGGACGTACCTGTCCTCAGCAGAACAGAGTGACGTCACCCTGTCGTTGTGGCCGTGGAGCTCTTTCAACACCAGGTGGCGCTCTGTGTCCAGAATGTAAATCTTCCCTTTTGTAGAACTGCGGCCCACACCGCCCACCCACACCTGAAAACCAAAAGAGAGAAATGTTTTATTTCACTGTCAGATAATGATCATATGGGGGTGTTTCAAAGCTGTTTTTTATGTGTTTATTATTCTGACCTGGTTTTTAACTTTAATAATGCAGTGACATCCAGCACAGTCCTGTAGTGCCACACGGTGGTAGGGTCTGGTAGTGTCCTTCAGGTGCCAAACACACACCTCCGCGGAGTCTGCACACACACTCCACAACTCCTCGTTCTGACACACACATACACAAGCACAGGGAAAGAAAAGGTGACACACAAACACAAGTTATGCAAAAACACACAAACACTCCAGAGAGCAGAGGTTCTCAGCCTGGGATCCTTGAGGGGGTTCCAAGAGGTTTCCCAAAATATGGGGAATATTTAATTTTCATGCACAGGACAGTTCATATATTTCACTTAGGATTCATTCCTCACTGTTAATCTGACAATCTACAGAACAGACATTATCTTATCAGACAGTGATCCCAGAGACAATATGTTATTAAATACGGGTTCATGGTCTGATGTGTATCAATTTGGGGGTCCTCGACACCAAAAAGAACCACTGGTATAAGAGAGAGAGAGAGAGAGAGAGAGAGAGAGAGAGAGTGAAAGAGAGAGAGAGAGAGACAGAGAGAGAGAGACAGAGAGAGAAAGGAAATGGCAAAAATGATTAAAAAAAAAACAAAAACAAAAAAACAAGTTCAGCCCAATTCAGACACTGGTTTAATACATCTGTGTTTGTGTGTGTGTGTGTGTGTGTGTGGTACCTCAGGTAACAGCAGTATAGAGCTGAACGTAGCAGCAGATCCTCTTTGTTGCTCAGGAAGATTCAAACGATGTTTCAGTGAGCCGTTCCTCCAAACCTCCATTATACTGTCCCTGGAGCCTGGAGAGACATTTAGTTGCTCACTTTCTGTTTACTTGATCTACTGCTGTATCTACTGCTGTATCTACTGCTGTATCTACTGCTGTATCTACTGCTTTATCTACTGCTTTATCTACTGCTTTATCTACTGCTGTATCTACTGCTTTATCTACTGCTGTATCTACTGCTTTATCTACTGCTTTATCTACTGCTTTATCTACTGCTGTATCTACTGCTGTATCTACTGCTGTATCTACTGCTTTATCTACTGCTGTATCTACTGCTTTATCTACTGCTGTATCTACTGCTTTATCTACTGCTTTATCTACTGCTGTATCTACTGCTTTATCTACTGCTGTATCTACTGCTGTATCTAATGCTGTATCTACTGTACATCTCTCAGTTTCCCACTTTAATCTTTGTGCTACTTAGGAAATCAGAACAAATCAGTTTTCATCTAGTATGAAAAATGTGCAGATAAATCTCTTAGTGAAACTGGTAGAGCTTGTACAGAAACAAATACTATGTGTGCCCTGCATGTGTGTGTACAAATGAGCGTGTGTGTGTGTGTGTGTGTGTAGGACTTACAGCACCACAGAGTTCCATTATAGTTGGAGACAGACAATAGACGATCGCAGGACAGACGGAAATGCTTCTTCACCTGAGCGAGTGAACATAGTTTAACACAGGAGACAAAACATTGTGAAAGAAAATCTACAAAAATGAATATAAAACACGCAAAAATAAGCAAAATTTATTAGGAGGTGGAACTTGAGGGCGAACTAAGATCTACTGCTCATATCCATCTGTTTCTCAACAATGGATCTTCTCATGAGCAAATTCACCTGTAACGTGGCGACGTCCCACACCATGACGCTTCCCTCCGCGCTGCAGGAGTACCCCACCTTCTGGCTGAAGAACAGAATACAGTAAAGTTTTCTCAATCACATTTTATTCCTTCACCTGTTACTCTTATACATTCACAGTGAGTGAGCGTGCAGAGGTTGAGTGTTTACTCTTTGATTGCCTGACCGGCTACATCTGTCAGTTTTATCTGTGTGTGTGTGTGTGTGTGTGTGTTACCTGTACTTGTCTGTGCCCACGGCCAGTCCAGTGACCTCAGCCCGGTGCTCAGTCAGCTGTCTGTTGCAAACCATGGCCACCATGCTGATGATGTAGATGACTGAGTCCTCGGAGCCCATCCACACCTGGTCCTGATCAACTCCCAGCATGCAGTTCTGAAAAAACAGACACCATGCTGATAAAGTACATGACTTGATCTTTCACTACTTCTGAGAGGCCTGGGGAAGGGCGAGACAGAGTCAGAGTCAGAATAGGAGACCAAGAAGCTGTTTTTAATTAAGCTTAAAACCTGCTTCTGCAAAGCTGCGAGGGCAACTACAGCTCACATAAGATACTACATACACACCATCTAGAAATCAAACAGCATATGGAGCAAATTCTGTGGTTATATTTGTTTAACAAACACTGACTGGTTGAGCAGGGAAGGATTTCCCAGAATCAGAACCAAACCAAGGTGTGAAGCAGCAAAAGTACAGACTATGCCGCAGTTCAAGAGCCACTTGCTGAAGGGGTTTGTTAAGCATTTGCACCATATTTTGTCTTCTTATGTGTACAGGTTTTGTAAACGACACCATCTTGTGTATGTGAAGCCACCATGTACAAGTATGAAGGCAGACACATATAAGCACATCCCTGCCATTTTAAAGTAACAGCAGGATGGTTTTTGCTCGCTGATTGGAGGGGTTTGGGTGAAGGTACTCAAAATTAAGATAAAGAGGAACGTCTGTATCAAAAATAAAAAAGAAAGAAAAAGAAAACAAAGTGGTTTCAGCTTAATTATTAATGTTCTGTGCAATACCTAACCTCTCCACCAGGTGGTGCCATTAATCTTATAAAGTACAGCTAGGCTACTGCACTGCCTAAAGTCTACACAAGTTCCCATTTACAAATGTAATTCTTCTCTCTACAGACCAATCTTTTCCAGTTATAATCAGGAGAAAAAAAGTGGACTCTCCTCTTTCCAATTCTTAAAAAAGAAAATGAAAGTAAGGACCTCAGCTGCAAAGTAAGGCGTATTTTGGCAATTTGGAATCTGGGAATTTTCAAGGAAAATCTCCCCAGGATTTGACTGTTTTGAGGAGCTTTTCCTCTTCAGCTCCTTTAATCAGCCACAATGACTAATGTGAGTGCAGGACATAGACATGAGCTGTGTCAGCCATGAGCCATTATCTCAGTGGGGAGTGGAGAAAACACACACACACACACACACACACACACACACACACACACACACACACACACACACACACACACACACACACACACACACACACACACACACACACACACACACACACAGAGGAGTTAATATATTTCATGTGACTGCAACCAACATGCTTAGAGAGGAGGTGAGTGAATTATCACAGTCCTCACAAGTTCCTCAAACTTTTACGCACATCTTTAACCTTATTTACCCACAACTTCACCCTCGAGGAGATCCAGAGCACTGCTGTCACTAAAACCTAACTCTGATGTTTTGTTTGGTTTCCTTTTTTTCTAATGTTGTTACTGGAATTCAAACTTTCCTCTGTCTTTCATATCTTGAGGAAATGTCATGAACCTAGGGTGCAAGAATTCTTCAAAACAGTGTCATCTAGTTTCCCAAACACATGACCGTCAATCTGAAAAGGAGTTCCTGACAAGCTGACTTGTTGGAAATACTGTAAGAGGTTTCCATCGGATAGAAGTGAAGACTGGGGGGAAAAAAACGTTAGTGTAGCCAACGTTAAGTGGCATGTATGTGTCATAACTGCTGATTCTACTGATTTAAAAAAAAAAAAAAACTGAACATATCACACTCACAGTGCCCTTGTGTGCAGCTGTGTGTGTCTGTGTGTGTGTGTGTGTGTCTTTTCTGCCTCTACTTATGGGTGTGTGTGGGTGCAGGCATGTACGCGTTTGTGAATTCTTACCACTCTTGCATTCCCAACTTGTAAACAAGTGTGTGTGAGCGACCAACTGGAGGCATCAAACACCATCACTTTCCCCCCGCTCACAGACACCCACAGCTGACCTGGAAAAGACACACACACACACGCACAGTTATTTCTACACAACTTAACCTACAGAGTATATCCTACAGTCACTAAAGTTAAATCTCCTAGCAGGGTAACATGAAATACAATGTCCCTGCTTCACTGGTGAACAACTATTATCTTATCATTATTATGCCATGAGTGGACTTGGAGTTTTTCTAATCACTTTCATGACTACTCATGCTAGTTTAAATTCTTGGGGGTAGAGGTTAACAAGTTTTACCTGTGCTTATGAAATATCCATGACAGGTCATTTATTGACATATTCTCTTTTACAAAGGAATATGAATTATTTTAGATGGAAACTCTTCATAATCAGATCTGTTCTGCTGCAGCCTCAGCCCTGGCTCCACCCTAACTTTACCTAACGGTCACATTTCCTTTCATGCATTCATCGCTATTTAAAAACACCGCTGGGAAAAAAAAAACTAATAATAAAGTAACATCCTGCATTTTGTAGGAGGAGAGAGGGAGGGAGAGAAAGAGAGGGAGAAGAAAAAAGGTGGAAAAGGAGAGAGAAAAGGACAGGAGAGGAGGAGGGAAGAGAGAGAGAGAGAGAGAGAGAGACAGAAGTGGGAGTGAACTGGCGATGTGCCAAGGATTCAATACAGTGACCTACATTCAGACCAGAGGGAGAGAGAGAGAGAGAAAGTAATGAATGGCAAGATTTGTTCCTTTCAACTGAAATCCTACAGAATAACTGAACAGCGCTCTGTATGCATATGTGTTGGTTACTGTGTGTATGTATTTGTGTGTGTGTGTGTGTGTGTGTGTGTGTGTGTATGTCCACTGCTAGTGCCAGAGGTCAGTCTGTCAGCAGCTGCTCTTCTAAGTGGTCACAGATGGTCTGTCCACAGCAAACCGTGGCTACGTACCATTTTTTACATGGTAATCCCTTTCAGCCTCCTCATGCCCTTTAAGACACCAAATCTATCTGTCAGCCATAGTTAAAAAAAAAAGCAAGGGGGGAGTGGAAAAGACCTATATTCAGAAAGTTATTCAGTGTAAATCTTCATTGTAGCCTCTCATAGCTAAAGAGCTCATGCCAACATGAATCAAAGTCTTACTGCGTCCACTTTCTCACTCAGAACTAATCGTTGTGTATTTCTGTGTTTGCACTGCTACCCTACGGCTTAGCTAACACCACACACACTGAAAGAGTTTGGTCTGTAAAGCCGTTGTAGCTTTGCTTCCTGGCACCAATATTTTGGAAAACTGGTTCAAGTGTGTGCTTTTCCTGCATGTTCTTGTTGAGCAAAACGTGGATGCACAACCTGTTTTGTTATCAAACGCTACAGTGAATATTTGAATAACTAACTAAATAAATACAAATCTTTTCCACTCAGGATGTGATTGATTGACTAGAGAAGACTCGTATCATCCTGCATAAGCTGAATTGAAGAGTTTTGCTGTCATTTTTTGCTCTTTTTGGGGCTCTAAAAAGCGCTCCCTATTGACATGAGTTGATTTGGAGAAGACTTGTAACTTGCTACCTTCGTGTGCGTTGTATGGACACAGACACTGCAGCTGTGTTTCAACGGGCACAGTGCTGAGTAAATACTGTAAAGCGGTTCTTTTAGGTAAAGCACCGACAAATTGTTCTAAATACGAATCTGAAACTTATTTTGTGTTCTCATCTAAGTCAAAGCTCGCTATGACGAGGCCAAAATGTGCATTTATGACTTTTTTTTAAGCAGCTGCCCCTCCAAGGATAATATGGAATCTGTCTACCCTCTATTTATATTTTCCCATAAATAAGGGAACAGTACAAAAGAGGAAGTGGCATTGAGAGAGTTTATTAGCCTTCAGCTTTATGATGCTCTCTCTCTCTTTGTGCAAATTAAAGAGAGTGAGTGAGTGGGAGACATGACACAAGACAAAGGTCAAGTGTGGGAGTGTCTGTCTCTGTGTGTGTTTGTGGCTGTCTGTCTGTGGATAAGTCAAAGTGTGTGTGTGTGTGTGTGTGTGTGTGTGTGTGTCATAAGCGAAACCCTTTATAGTGAAACTGCCCTGTGGCTCCAACAGCCAATCAGTTCACCGACTCTCAGACTAACCAATCATAATGAGGGCAACCTGACGCTTGTCATCACAGTGATAATAGCTGAGGAGGTTACTGTGTTACAGAATACACTAAAGAGCCGTGTCGTGTACATGTGCATGTGCATGTGTATGAAAAGATGACTGTGTGTGTCTGTGTGTGTACCTGGTGTGTACAGAAGCACGTCTACAGCTTGAGGTGCCGTGAGCTCCAGGGAGGGGTTAATTTTGTGCTTCAGCGTCTCAGCAGTTGTCTTGGGAACCATCATGGGCACTAAACACACAATAGGTATTGTTCAGCAAAGTAACTAATCTAATTTCAGACCAGAAACCCACATAAATTATGTTCAACTGTGTTTTGAACAAAGCTATAACAGCCAAACCAGGACAAAGCAAGATAAATTGGAAAAAAAAAGTTTTTCACTCTACCAAAAAAGTTTTGGCTTCAAGGGAGAGGGGGTCAAATGTTAAAGTCCTTCTGGGTCATTGTACTTGCACGTCATTTGGTAAATAATGCTAGAGCCAGATGACCTTCGTTTGTACCAAAGCAATTGTGGTAGGTGTTCTCTGTGTTCTTTCTCCTCAAAAAGGGGGCAGTATTTATTTTATTAGCCGCTTTTAGTGTTGGAAATATCAACTACCTTGTGTTGCCAGAAGCAGTTTGACATTTCCACGATTTCCACATTTCTTTTTTAGCAATAAAAGCATATGGGGAGAAAGAAAAAGTATTTATTTCCCTTATTTCTTAGTTTCTCCCCATGTTTTTAAGCGGCTCTGTGTCACCATCTACCTTCTGTCTTGATTCGGTCAAAATGAGCCAGTTTGGAAGCAGCGTAGATGGCCTTGTTGCTCTGCAGGCTGCCTACCACCGCATCCATTAGCAAGGCATTGGTCAGAGCCTGCTGCATGTACTGTGGGTCCTGGACAAAGAAACAGAGAAAGATCCAGTTACGATAACTTAATATGCAACACTTATCTGAAAGCAAAGTTGACAAAGTGCTGCGAAAACAGACCATAAAATATCAGAACATATGAAACAGGAGTTAAAAAACAGGAAACACATTCAAAGGAGGATAAAATAAACAAAAACATCAGAGGCACTGATAAGAGCTCAGTGTATTTTCTGGAGGTCTTAGAGAGAAGCAGAGACAGTCAAAGAGAATGAAAAAGGTGAGAGGGAGAGAGAGAGAAAGAGCTTGTTTGAAAGCCGACTGAATTTTATTTCTCGGTTATTTGCCCTCAGCGTTGTTGTCACGCTGACAATATTGCTTATCAAGCTGGTTAAACAGGCTGTCAAATGTACATTCCTATCATACCAGCTTACTGGCATAAAATTATGAACTCACCGCACATGAGAGGAAGCGAGAGAGAGTAGGGAAAACAGAAAGAAAAAGAAAGAAAGAGGGGAGAGAGAAAGATAAAAAGGTAGAGAAGAGAAACTGACAGGCTACAGTTACATCTGGTTTCACAGAGGAAACCCATTGTCTCTGTAAGTGTGTGAAAGTGTGAGAGTGAGTGTGTATTTATGTTCATCTATGCTTCATGGAATGTAACCCACACCCACAAAGTTTACCGAAGTTCACACTATCTGGCACAAGCATTCACAGCACTAATAAGCTCAACTTGCTCTCTCCTTCTCTTTTACACACACACTCATCCTCTTTTAAAACTGGTGTTTGCCACACACACACATATACACACACCTTGTGCTGGTCGGCCATGTTACGCCCAGCCCACATCTCTTTGACCATCAAGTTCCAGAGCTCAGTCTCGGTCTTGAGGTTGGCCTCAAACGCGTCCTTCCTGCCCCGAACTCGCAGCTTCAGACTGGGGATCCGCAGGAGGAGAAAGGGAGCTGATGAAACCTTCACCTCCTGCAGCGAAGCGAGGGACACAAAGAGAGAGAGAGGGAGAGAGAGAAAATGATAAAAAGGAGGGATTAAAACCCAATGGTGGAAGTGGAGTGAGTTATAAAAGTGATTTGAAATGCCTCCTTACTGCCACTGACATGCAGATATAAGGAGGAGATGTTTACATTTTGTGAAGAGGGCAAATGCATTCCTGTCAGACTGAACTCACTCTCTTCTTCAGAGTTTCAACCTGTTCCCTCTGGCACCCGGTGCAGATTCCCACCAGTGAACACACTCACATAAAATCATTCATCTCCACAGCTATCACCCTACTCAAATCAGTTAGCAAGAGGTGTTTTTATGGCTTTGTATGGCTTTTGATATTGTGGCCACACACTGATTTACTGCAGCAATTCTGAGCTTCTAAGTGTTGCTCCTGCTGCGGAGCTTTTATAGTCATTTTCTAGTGTGATTTATTGTTTTTTTTGGCTGCAAAGCCAAATGCCATTTGATGACAATTAAAGCTGAAATTTGAATGCTGAAGCTCTGTCAGTTTGTAAGATGAAAATTCAGTGTGAATCCCCTGCACATCTTAAGCATTTTCTTCCATTCCTCTTCTCTGCATCCCTCTTATCTCCTAACAACATCTTTAAACTCAGACATCTCTACATATTGTCTTTATTCTGCACTCCTCTGGAAGGATTTTTTACTCACAACATTACCTGCTGACTGTTGCATCTCCTTCATTTATTTAATCTCACCTCTATATCTCGGTACTGTGCCACCTCTACATATCCTGGACGTCCATCGGTCAGCAGGAAGAGACGTCGCTGAGTCATGGCGATCTTCCCCACACCGCGGCTCGTCTTGACCGAAGACGACACCTTGAAGACGCACTCACTGGGCTCAATGTGCTCTGACACAGACGCAGGCAGACACACCTGAGAAACACAGGAAGACACGTTAGCGCTGTATGTTTAGGTACTGTTGGTTCATTTGGTGCAGTCTCTAACCTTATGCTGCTGAAAGAAATGTGTATGCGCAATCTCAGAGAAACTAATCAGTGAAAGAAGCTGCTATAGTGTTGGGCTGAAATGAATGTGATATGGATTTTCACATCAAAAGATCAGTAAAAAAAAAGTCTTTTCGCTTTTGACTACAGGTGTTTTCTGACTTACATGTTGAACTGTATTGTTCTGAACTGAAAAACAATAATTTTTCACAAAATCAACTTCAGGTCCAAGTAACACTTTGAATAGGACCAACTCCACCTCAGTTACGTAATTCCTAGGCCAATGAATAAAACTTCAATTATTTGTTGAAGTGTGCTTGACTAATCTTAGCTGACATATGAACGGGCTCTAGTTATGTAATGAGAGGTTTGGGCATCACAAACTGCAAGATTGAAAAAAAAAGACAACAGTCTTTTGTTAAGTTACGAGTAAAGCATATTTACTTCCGCAGAATAAATACAGACCTCCTGTGCTTCAGCCTCAGTCTCCTTCCAGATTGTGTAAAACACTCTAAACAGATCTGGACCAACCTGTTTCTGATGACCTGGAAAACACACACACACACACACACACACACACACACACACACACAAAATGGCGTTATGTGTAGTGCCTGATTGTGCTTTGTAGTAGTAGAAAAAAGGAATACTCATACATAAGTTGCATGTGTTTTAAAATAAATAACTGCACTGCAGGGTTTGTGGTGCAACTCTGAAGAGGAAGGAGAGTCTCTGAAATGATTTCACACCAATAACCTAATCAAACACATTAAAAATCTGCATGAAAAAGCATGGGACACTTTTTGTTCCACTACAGCTATGCAGTTATATACTAGCTTGTTGAAGAGGCTGCATGGTTGGGTGTATATAATGATAAGTATTTGTACCAGTACTTGGTATCAGCTAGCTAAATTACTTGTACACACTGCTTCACACTGGCACACTCACATTCTGAAAACTATCGGGAGTTGACCGGTATGGCCACAGTCAATCTATCTGCCAGCAGAGTAGGCAGCTGAGCGCTGCCACAGTACGGCAACAATGACCTCATACACAATCTGTGTGCAGCCCCCGACATCCTGTGCACTACGCAATTTAAATGAACTTTGCCCTGCCCTGATAGTCATCTTAGTGAAGCTGTAATGAGCAAATGTTTATTTTTACTTGACTTGTAGGTGATTCATTTTTTTAAACTTTTAGTCAATTTTCAAAATTAAATCTTTGTTTGATCGACTATTCAATTGAAGTTTCAGTTTCAGGGCCATTTCCTTCTGCAAATCCAACATAATCTTCCACAAAAGAGTTACTACTGTGCAAAGAAATCCCCTGCACTCAATCAGTCTGGCACCAGAGCTCCACCATTCAATCATAAACAATCAGTCCAAATAGAGATGAAGTGACACTCCAAATAGAGCGAGGCAGCTCTGTCTCCATCGCTGTCTCCGCTCCAAAAAAGAGGAGGGAAGGATAGACTGATGTGTTTTCACTCCACCAAACAAGATAGCTTCTATTCAGTAAAAGAAAATGGAAATCGAGTTATGCTCCCCCTCCCACCTTCCTTCCTATATAAAAATCCCTATTTTACGCTTCGAGATGAAACCTAATTAAACTAAGTAGCTCAAATCCCCCTCTCCTCAATGATTCATATTTCCTCTTCCTTATCTCATCCCCCTCTCCTTGCTGTAACATGCTCTTATCTTCAAATAAAAACAAAAATTCCCTGTAGCAGTCACGTCTGTTTTCTTTTTTTTAACCGTTGCCTTATATGATCATTCAAGGGAACGCCATCGAGGAAACTGAGGCACTCACCCTGTGCACTGCTTGCACTACTGAGAGTCTAGGAACTGCAGATTAGTCTACTGATGCATTAATTTCTGCCAGCGGATAGGAGCATCAGCTACATGTCTAATCTGTAAAATGTAAATAGCATGATTTTCGGTGATGACAGGATGATGAAACACCTGCAAGAATGGATTCTCACAACCAGTATGTTTTTGTATGGAGCAGCAGGGAAGGAGGAGGCAAGGGTCACTCTACTTCAACAAAAACAAACCCAGCAAGAGCTTACATATGGCTGGGATTAACAGGGAGGTAGCTATTTTCTATTACCTGGGTTTCTGCATGAATGCTCACCATGGACTATGACACAGTGGACTACAAAAACCATACCCTGTGTATAGGTAAATGCCATTCTAAGTAATAGGCAGGCCTTGAAATTACCACTAACCACCAGCCAAATGCCAGTTAATCACCAAATGCTGCCAAAAGCCAATGCTGTAAAGTTCCTTTTCTAAAAATCACATTAGGCTGCTACAAAATCACAGCAAATCACCCAGTGAAATTTTGAAATCGCTTGCCACTGTGCCCTGATGAAGAAAAGGACTACTGTAATGCGCTGGCTATGTGTAATGTAGTTCAGCCTTTGGCAGCGGCAACACTTCCAACAGCCCTGCAAGACAAATTCTCCTTCTCCGAGAGGGAGTGAGGTAATGATTAACCTGAGGAATGAATGTCTGACTGGAAAAAAGACAGAAGGAGGGGTATAGCTGAATGTTTGTGTGCATGAGGGTGTATGGGTGTGCGTGGGTGAACACTGAGGTTGGGAGGCAGTGAAAACAAAACCCTCAGGGTTGGAAATAAAAGCTCCACAGATCAACCAGTTAAATCAAAACTGAGCAATGTGCAGCTTCCTGAGCAAGTTACCACATGCACGTGTTTCTGTTGCTTGGAATACACTTTTAAGACTCACAGACTTAAAATTAATTTAATCATTAATTTAATCATCAGACATTTAATCCCTCCTCTCTAATGAAAGCTCAAACACACACACACACACACACACACACACACCCCCTCATAGACACATATAAAAACAACCTACCAACGGTAAGAGCATCAAAGAGTCTGTGAATGGTTCCTTGGTCTTTTACGATGCCAGACTCCTGGACGCATTTCACAAACTCCTCAAGCTGCATGTACTTTTTCGGCAGCTCGAAGCGCTTTACAACACCCTCTTCCTGCTCATTGCCATGGCGCGCACGCTCCCGCTCCTGGTCCCTTTTGACCCGACTGATGAGGCGTTTCAGCTCTGGGCGCCTGTCCGCCTGCGAGGAGGATTAGGGTTAGTATTGCTACTCTTAATACCATTTGTTTTCATCATTATCATCATTTTTATATCCACAATATTCTGCCATTGAAAGAGGTTGCAGTATGTACAGCTGATCTGTCAAAGGTGGTATAAATTCCTTTACAGGCAGTGGCCACATACAATAACAAGTCATTAGGACAATCAAGAGTCATGGATAAGCAGAATGCATTGCTACAGCTGACTTTAAGTGCAGCTGGGAAAAAGCGTCTTTCTGTGATGTCCTGGTTAGCTAAGACCTACCTGCACACGCTCAGGATCAGGCAAGGAGTCGACCAGAGATTTAACCATCTGAGAAGGGAAGATGTCTGAATCTGTCTTATAAAGACTCTGGAAGTCCTCCAAGGCATCGAGGCGTCTGTTTGACACGGTGTTTACCAGACCACGCAGGTAGTGGTATCTACACAGAGAAACAGGTTAAGGTGAGAGGGATGAGATATCTGGCAAGGTGCAAGAGTCAGTTTACTGTCTTTAAGTCAACTAGCCAGCTTCAGGCGCAAGATAATCTGAAGAGACAAGAGATATGTGAGAAACTTTATTCATATTCAGTGTTTTTGTTTGTTCAGCTAGCTCATCTAAGGCCTATCTGCACCGGAAATTAGCTTTAGTTTAGTTCTGCTATATAATGAAGCTTGGTGGTATCATCTCACAATTACGTTCTTTTAGACATTTTAAAATGCTATAACACGTTTCAGACAGGTGATCTTTGATTGATGTATGTCAGTTTAAAGAATTTTAACAGACCCTCTCTCTCGAATCAGTGGCCACCAGTCAACTGACATTCACTTAAAATGTGAAACAAACTTATAGTGACTTTTTGGCTTTATTTCCCCTCCTTTCCTTAGAGTACCTGGCCAGCAGAGCAGAGTCATCAGGCGGCGTGGCGTTAATAGCCTTCCCCAGGGAAGCGACCATGTCAGAATAATAGTTCTGGACATAGTGGTAGGCCAGAGGAGGAGGGAACTCTGGTAGACGAAAAACCTTCACCGCTTTCTGGGGAGACTTCAAACCTGGATAGACACATTGAGGAAAGAAGTAAATGATTTTTTAACTGTTTGTCTTCTACCAAGTCAATCTCCGTCCATTTTTCTACCCATCCTTCCCCTTCCTTCCTTCAGTCAGTACCAACCAATGTCAGGAGTCATCTTTCTGAGTGAGGCCGGTCTGTTAGGGCTGATGGCGGCGACAGTGTCAGGCTGTTCCAGGTTAGGCAGGCTGGCTCCCAGCCTCTTGCTCAGCCTGTTCTCGGGGCTGTTGTAGCTGTTGTAGCCGCTCCGAGACAGTTCAGACAAGAGAGGACGCCGAGGAGACTCTGTCATCGCACGATTCCTGAAGAGGAGAAGAAGAATGGGAAGAATGAGAAAAACTCTATTAGGTATTTCCTGTTGGATTTTTTTTTTTTTTTTTGTGCATGTCGAGGTTAACTCCTGGCTCCAGGAGGTGATTTATATATGATATATAGGTAATTGTACCGTTATTGCATTTTTTAGGGGCCTAAACTGAGCCATAAATCCAGATGATGTGTTTTAATTACATTTTTACAGCTGTGGGTGGCCGTCCCAGCTGTACAAATATGGAGGGAAACTATTATTCATTATTAATTGTAATTAAATTGTTTAGGCATTAGTTGCCAACTCTGCTGGAAAGAAAAGCCATGCCATCCTCCTCTCTTCAGTTGTGTGTCTTTTTCTACTTTTTCTACTATTTTCTCCTTATATTTTTACAGAATAATGCTAGGTTTTCCAGGTTTAACTAGTTTAATTGTCTTAAGAAATTTTTGACATGTGAGCAGAGTATTTTGACTGTCAGGAGGAGTAAGGAGGACACGGAGAGAGTTCACTGTTTGTTGTTAAATGATATTTCACTGTGTAGAAAATTAAAACTAACATGCTGTAGTGACCTCTACCTCTCTAACACCACTGGTGAAATATTTACATGTCTGTGTGACTCAGACAGGCAGGCCCCCATCCACTAGATACTTATTGCATTTGCTTATTTACCTGCAGTCCTCAGTTATAATGTCATCAGTATTCCTGTCCCTCAGTGATGACATCTTACCTATGTGCATGGTTGCGTGTGTTGAGCTCCATGCGGCTGAAGGCGTCCAGTTTCCTGCTCAGCCTGTCTCTCAGGAAGGAGTGGAAGATATGGGTGTCTAACACCTAGGGACACACACACCCACAGTCTTGAATGCATGCAACAAAACAAAACAAAGGGTGTCAAAGTGTGTGTGTGTGTGTGTGTGTGTGTGTGTGTGTGTGTGTACCTTCTTATAAAAGGGCTGGTCTGCTGGCTCCCTGGTCCTCAGAAACTCCTCACTGTTAAAAACTCTGTGTTCATAGTTTAGGAAGTCCTGGACTCCTCTGACAGAGCGACAGAGAGTGCAAGAGAGAGGGAGAGAGAGAGAGACAGAGAACGAGAGCGAGGGTGAGACAAAGAGAGAGAATAATAAAAATCATAAAAAACAAGTTCAGCCTAAAACAGAAACTAGTTTAATATGTTTAAATATGCGGCAAACTTAAATTTATTTCCCAGACTCACTAACTACTTGTAAGGAAAACGCACACACATACACACCTGAAGATGTTAACCACTAGCTCCAAGGTGATGTTTTGTATCTGTGAGTTGAGGTTTCTCTGCCAGGCTCTGCGATGGAATCGCAGCTCATTTGTGTCTGTACCGGCTCCGAGGTGGCACAGCTCCAAGTCATAGTGAAGCTGGAGACACTCTGCCCTGGACACACACACACACACACACACACACACATGCACACACCATGGACATAAGGAGAATTTAAGGCAAAATGATGACTGATAACTAGATGACTTTTGCTGAAGTCATTTATTTAAAGAAGATTTAAAGTAAACTTAAATTATGAAGGGTGATGGAGTGAGGGGGGAAACTAAAGGCTTGGGTTCAAGCACCTGTCCCTGCTCAAGCGCCCTGAGGTGCTGCTTTAATAGCTGACACTGACTCTTGACCCTTAGAAGAAGAAGATGTGGATTAGAGTGCATCAAAAAGTATATTATTTGGGCCACACTTCTTTCTGTATGGAGAAATGATGCCACTATTATAATTCATGCATTCTTCAGAAGAAGTTGCTGTGGTGGCACACTGTTGAAATTAGGAAATGCCCACTTCAAGTTGGCAAGACTGGCCACCACTATGTCTGTTAATGCTGTTTTTTTGTTTTGTTTTGTTTTGTTTTGTTTTAACTTTTTCCCTATTAATAGTATCATGCAGGTAAAAACAGCAACATCAGACTCATCAGCCACCAATCTACATCCTGAGGTGTGTGTAAGTGTGTTACCTTGATATAAAGCTTTCAGCAGCAGCCAGAGGGATAGTTGGGAGCTCAGCATTTTCAGAACATGACGTCTGAATGTTGCTATCATCAATATTCACCAGAATCAGATCCTCTGTCTCCTACACACACACATACACACACACAAACACACCAGTACTGTAGGTACAATGGATGCAATTCAACTACAATACAACCCAGCCCAACAAAGCAGCCCCCATCAGTTTGAATGGACAGTTACTGTTGAATACAGTCTGTAAGCCAAGCTATTGTAAGACTCTGAATGAAACAATGCTTCTACTGCTGCTACTACATCTGAATCTAGATGAATGCAGTGGAGAAGAAACAGTTATTGTTAAGTATCTCAGCTCAGCCAGACATGGAGATTTTCACGTTTGAAAGGCAAAGTCCAGTATAGCCTATAATGCCAACCCTCTAAACAACAACTAATTTACCCTCTTGGAAGAATAAAAGAACAAATCTCAAATACTGTATTATGTGACTTATTATGTCTTATGTGTTTTTAATTGCCTGTTTTAATGTTTTACTCACGCTAAAGTATAACTTTTAAGGCAAAATCCACCTGATCACAGAAGTCCAGCACTGGACAGATAAGATCTGTCTGGAATTTGCCAACATGGCTCTCATGTCTCCCAAAGCTTGAAACCTAAGACTTTGATCTGTGATGTTGATAAGAAACAAAACATGAACCTTCCCCACTGCCAACAAAAGGGCGTACTCACAGCAGCAACTTCTTCAAAGTGGCTGATGTGGCAGCCCATCAAGAGGGCCGTAGGGGCCATGATGAAGTCCAGCATTCCTCTGGCCAGCACAGGAACATAAGGCTGCTGCCAGCACAGAGGCTGGAAGAGACAGAGAGAGTTAAGAGGTGAACAGATGGCTGGATGGCTGGAGAGTTGGACAGACACATGGATGGGTGAAGAAAGTGCCAAGTGCCATTAAAATATTTATTACAACTTAAAAATGAATCCCTGAAAGTACAAAAATGCTGCTGCTATTTAAAACAAGACACTGTCCCATTCAAAAGTACAGTTTCTGTTCCACTGGGCTTTAGTCACTTTAAAGCTGAGGGAGAGGTCATGTGTAAGTGTGATTAAAAAACAATAATGTGCGTGCGTGTATGTGTGTCTCCGCTGACCTGCAGGTACAGCAGCAGACTCTCTGCAACCAGAGTGAGTCGGGCCCAGTCAGCTGAGAAGAAAACCAGCCTCTGTTCTTGCAGGAGACAGGACAGGACCTACAGATGGACAGGAGGGAGGAAATAAGATGTCTGATGGATTTCCCACATTTCCCATTCTCCTGAGTGGTTTCACTGAATCAAAGAAACATGGCAATAACAGCTGAGAGGGCATTCTTTCTTTACTTACTATGATACCACACAAGCTCAAAATATTTATTGCATCAGTTGTTGTTTTTACCTGCATCACTCTGCTATAATCTGCATTACCTGCAGCAGTGTTTCATGTGTGAAGCAGAGGAGAGGCAGATGCAGGTCGATGTCGATGACAGGCCTGTCCTGATCCTCTCTGGAGGGGAGAACCACCTGGAGTGGACGCAGATTGAACGACTAGCACACACACACACACACACACACACACACACACTCGTTATTATAAAGATCTAAAAAAGAGGGAAGGTGAAACAAAGACACAGACAGAGACATAAGTTGATAAGTGAAAGAGCAAAGATAACTAGAGCGACAAGTAGGGCTGCACCATTCTTGCTAAAATGTGAATTATGATTTTTCTCACCTAAGAACTGAGATCACGATTCCCTCACGGTTCTCTTTTCCTCTCTTATTTTAAAAGAAAAGGTACATCTTAAAAATAAGGATATGGCGATGCATTGTATAAAGTTTGGGTTATTTTGGTTTGTTTGGTCTTGTGACTGGGATTTTGTGATGTGGTTGGTTTGTCCTTAATTGCCAACTCTTATTGGATTTTCTGGTGATGTTTGAGGTGCTTGTATAGATCTGTCGTGCTGCTATGATGCCGAAGCATTACTTGCACAGAATGACTCCTTGTTGATAACCGTCAGGTTTAAACCCGAAAAACTTCCACACACTGGAATGTGCTCCTTTTTTTCAGTATAAGCACAACATCACTCGTGCCATCAATTTCCTCAGTGTCATGCTTTTCTTTCTTTGGCTCAAAACTTTCTGGTTCTCCCTCCTCTGACAAGGCTAATATACGTCCGACCGTCTCCTCCCTGCTCGTTCAACACGCAGAGAACACATGCGGTGTAAGATTACTATGGTAACGTCGACTGATTTACAGCAGAGCACTGTGAGTGAGGAGAAATGAGAAAGCCAGAGGATTGTCGTTAACTGGAAATGAGATTGCATAGATGTATGAATCAAGACGGCGATCCTTTTTAGATTAATTGTGCAGCCCTAGACAGAAGAACAGAGATAGAGAGACATTCAGATAACTCATTACAAACAGAGGGAGATGGCCAGACAGAGATAGGACAGACAAGAAGGACAGGCAGAGAGCTTTTTAAATCAGTAAAGTCTAACCACATGGAGCTGTCCAGGAGGCGGCATGGGGACCAGAGACAACTTGGCTGAAAACTCTTTGACCGTCTCCTCAAAGTCAGCAAGCCTGCCAGGCCGGAGCTGGACCAGGAGACTGAGGGAGAGAGAGCGAGAGCGAGAGCAAGAGAGAGAGACAGCGACAGAGAGAGAGAGATCTTTTTCTTTTTACTTTAAACACATTACCAAGGCCAGTTATTCACCATTTCTGTCTATTTAATTGATATTTTTACCATGACAGGCAGTCTCTCAGGGCATTGTAATAGGGGAACTTGGAGATGATGCAGATAGCAAAAGGTGCATAGAGGCGGGACTTGGATGAATTCCACCTGTGGCCATTCTGGGCACCGCTGTCCTGACAGGACTGACAGGACAAAAAAACAGTAAGAAGCCAGAGTTCAGAAAGTTGCATATACCAACAAGGAACTGTGTGGATTTATTAACACAGCAACACAAAACGATACATTTTTTTCCTCAATATTGCAAAAGACCCACAAGCATTCTGTATTCTGTGTGTATGTGTGTGTCTGTACCTGTATAGCTCTGTAGTACTGCACTACAACTCCATGTGTTCGGTTCCCAAACAGGTCAGTAAAAACTAGGAAGTGGTAGCTGTCGTCTCTCTGCTCAGTGGATAACTGAAGACCACCTAACCAATGAAAACCAAGCAGTGTCAAAATATGCCACTGAACAAAGTTTGATCAAGTTGTTGAGACAGCATATTACTGCTCCTCCCTATGGCACACTGTAAGATCATCTGAGATATTAACACCAGCAACAGTTATGGAGCAGATTGGTGGAGCCAACATGGCTGCCACCTAAACAGCAGTATCCAAACACTGGAAACAGAAAGACAAGTAGATGCCAAAATCTTCACTGCTTCAAAGCCTTAAGGTTTATGAGAAAGGTGTTCACACAGAATGGCTGTCTTAGGTGTTGTTACCATGGAAATAGAGGTTGCAACCACAGAAACAAAGGTGTGTTTATCAAAAGCACAGAGATTTTGCCTAAGGGGAAAGGTGAGGTGAGGTTACTGAGAAAAGTGAAGATGTGAAATGAAAATGTGGGCAAACAGCAAATGGTTGCTGTTACCAAGGTGAATAGCAGGTGTTGTTACCAAACAAACAGGCTTAATTTTTGTTGCTTCTCTGAATGTAACTTTGTTATCACTAGGGAAAAAGAACATTACCAGGGAAACAGAGCTGCGGCAGGGCAATGAGGTCCAGGTCCTTTGGAACGCTGATGTCCTCTGTGGTTGATGTCGCTTCAACACGACTGGCTGGCTCTCCATTGGCTGACGCCTCCAAAGAGCGATCTCGCCTCTTCTGCAGACAAAGAAGTAAATAATATTCCATTTATGAAGTTGATTACATGTGTAAGCCAGCTAAACGGGCCTTGAAATGCTTGATCCAGACCAGTCTTGGCCAAAAAAAAAAAAAAAAAAATCACATCAAATTAATTGCCTGCATTTCTGATATGGGTTTTGCATTAGACAGAGGCTAAATAAGCTGTTACATAAAGGGGAAGCGTTATAAGGCTGTACACATTCACAACTTTTGTAAACACTGAGGTACAAAAAAAGCTCAGACCTTCTTGATAAAGCTCCTCCTCCTCTGGACACGGCTGAAAGCTGGACCAATCACCTGGCTGGAGTTGGTCTCCTTGGAAACAAAGGGCGGGGCATGGACCTGCAGTACTTCAGGCTCCAGCAGGGGGAGCTCTTTTATCTTATTCGGCTGCTGAAGCTGACACAGATTTTGAAAATATTGGGGTTTGCAGTTCTGGCAACACAGCAGTGACTGTACAGATTCACAAACCACACAAAATCAATTCAAACCTAATTGAGAATCAATAAATAACTTATTACAACTCACAATTTTTGGGAAATGTGAGAAAGATGCTTCATGGAAATGATCTTATCATTAGCAGATTTCTTGGCTGATTGGATGCATTTTATCTCAACCAAATTGGTAAAATACTTTAACTTGACCTTGTTACTTTACAGCTTACAATCATTATTAATTCTATACTGTTTGAATGTTATGTGTGTTACCTATATGATCCCTATTACACTTTGCATTAATATGCACCTTGCATTCATAACAGCCAAGGTGCGTGTCCCACAAAGCAAGTTCAACATAGCGAGGTATTTGTGTGATAGCACGCTTCACAAAACCTTAATAACAATGGTGGTTATCAACTCTGTCAACCCAGGACTTTCTGCTTCAGTTATGAGCACGTTCACACAAAAGAGGTAGGGTTGATAACAAGCAGTCAGTTGTATGAAACTTAGACAGATAGAGCAATGCATTTAATATTATATGACACTGTTGATTACTGTGGAGAAATCTGGCAGTTGCAGAGGCAACATTCAGTGGGGAAATGGAAAAGATTATAAGCTAAGCACACAGCTAGAATATAAATACAAGCAGTAGAAATGGTACAAAATTATAAACAAATCAAACAATAAATATTTGTGGGATTAATAGCCATTTGTCTTCTCTCAAAATTGTGTCTGCTGCTGCTAGTAACTAAAAACAGTACAAAGACATACTGGATGTAAAAAGGTTTACGTCATCCACGTTATAGGGGACAGTGTTCAGACTTCTCACTGAGACAGCCTTCTGTCATCACACAGAGGCTGGGAAAATATTTCATTTTCACAGTCAGACTCTTATTCCCTGAAGCGACAGTGATGGTAATATGAGTACAATTTCACTGCACTTAACAGTCAATCAATGTAAGTTACCTGTTGCTTATTAGAAGCCCTCTTTTATAGTATAGTGGGTAAATGGCATAGAAAAATGACAAACTGATGATTTATCTCTAATCTAACATTTATTCCAAATATAATTACATACAAAGTGGCTCTGTCAGCCTTCTAAAGAGCCTTGCTTAGTCACAAAGTGAAGTGAACATAGCATGAGGCCAGTCAACTGCGCACAGTTCAAAGGCAGCCTGTGTTTTGCGGTCATTCCCAGTGTATATGTTCTTGTTTGACTGATTGTGTGTTTTTTGCATCTGTGTTTGTGTGTGTGAGTACCTGGTATATCTCTCTGAGCTTATCACTGGAGGCTCCCAACACTACACATGCCTCCAGCAGTCCAGACGGGAGCTCTGCCATCACACATGAACACACATACGCTGCCAGGAACAGACACGTAATGTGCATTTAGATTAGATCATACAGCACAAACCAGAGGAAGATTAACATTTTATTTTTAGAGAGATGGTGGTAAAATCTGACAATCTGCTCTGGCTCACTACAGCAGCAGAAGGGGCTGTGGTGTTGCTTCAAATATTTCACATTTTTTACCATCCCTCACCAGATTTCCCGACCAGATGTTGATCCTGTACCAGTTTCGTTCTTACTTTTTAAAGAAAAAAAAAGAAAGAAAAAAATAGAACATCTTAACATATGCGGTCAGTGGGACACAGGAAAAAGTTTTAATTAGGTTAGTTAGTGCTGGTTTTGTTTTGACTGCAAGAACCCTATTATCAAATTTATAAATAAAACTCTAACCAAAACTCAGCAGGATGGCCTATTAAACTGGTAGAATGGGCTTCATTAAATCCTTTAAACACAACACATAAACAAACTTCTCTTCCTTCCCATAGCTTCCTGCCGATGTATGCAAACATAAGGAAACACAAAAACACACTCCATCAGATTCATACAATGTACATATAAAGGCGCAACAGATATAGATACACACTGCTTTGAATTTACAAAGTCATTTACATTATAAAGACTGATGCACACACACACACACACACACACACACACACACACACACACACACACACACACACACACACACACGCGCAGACATGCATGCCTGTAGCAGATGTTAGGGTTTGTTCAATGGTGCAGTAAACCACAGTTTTGCCATTGGCATCAGCATCACTGATGGGAAGTCCATTTTATTGTCACTCCACGGCCCAAAACTGTACAGAGGAAAACTAAAACCACACGTGCTGAGCGAGATGCATGACACAGAGCCTTCTATTTTGATGATGTGAGTGGTGCCAGTTGTGGTGCCAGGGTTTTTTTTTTTTGTTGATGTTTACTCTGTTTTTTATCTAATTGTTTCTGTAAAGTCACATTTTATATGAACCCAGTGAAGAAGCACAGCAGCTTCACCTCCATCCATCCACCCATCTGTCTATCATTACCGACAAGCAGATAAACAAACATCTGACTGGCATTAGTTCCAGCTGGAGGCAAAACACAAGGAGCTACCCTCTCTTCATTCCTCAGTCCTTTCCCCATCTTTCATGCCTCCTCTATCACTTCTGCTCTTTCCATTCTCTTACATATACTCCTCCCTTTCCCTTATCATTCCTTCAGTCTTTTCCTCTTTTATTTGCACTTTCTCATTTTTTTTCATCCAGTCTTCCTCTTTCTCTCCTTCACCTCTTCTATTTTTCCCCCAACCTGCTTGCCTCCTCTCCCTGTCTTCAGGCCATTCCGGCTGGTGACTAAACTGGTCTGCTGTGTCATGGAAACACACACACTGAAGTCATTTACTCCTTGAAAACCCCTCATTTTGAAATCCTGTGTGTGTGTCTGTAATCCTCATTCAGTGAACTGCTGTCTAACTTCATAGCAATTTTGGTATCTAGCTCACACATATGGACTGGCAGGGCAGTCCCTCTGACTCTTTCTCTCAGACAGACACACACACAGACACACACACACACACACACACATACACACACACACAGAATTCAGAGGATGTGCATGGGAAAGAAACAAAGACAAAGAGTAATGGAAATCCACAAAGAAATGAGTAATCAATGAGTAAAATAACTGCCTGATACTGTACACATCTCATATGAAGACAGTGCTCTGTGTTTAAAGTGAAAAAAAAAACTGTAGTCACCTCTGAATTAGCAATAGCTTCCTTATACAAAACTGTTTATAATGAATTTACCCTATGGAAACAATTCTATGTAACAAATATGGCTAAAAAAAAAAAAAAAAAAAAAAAAAAAAAAGAGCAGTTATTTCCAGACATGGAAGTAACTAATTACATTTCTCATGTCACTGTAATTGAGTAGCTTTCTGTGTACTGCTG
Source organism: Myripristis murdjan (assembly GCF_902150065.1). NCBI lineage: Eukaryota > Metazoa > Chordata > Actinopteri > Holocentriformes > Holocentridae > Myripristis > Myripristis murdjan. Next base: position 14,638,298 of record NC_043990.1, read on the forward strand.
TTTTATGAGGTTTTTTTTTTTTTTTTTTTTTTTTTTTAAGTCAGAACCTTTACTTAAGTACATTTTTGCTTGAGTACATGAGGAGTACAAGAGGAATCGGTTGCTTTGTTGGTTCAACTTTTTGCCATTTAAAAATTTCCAATAACAGCTGCACGATGAAAAACTGCAGATGCTTGATAGAAGCAATGACCATTTAGACTCTGCTTGCAAAAATGTGGAATAAAGATGGGGGAAAAAAGAGGTTAAATAGCAGTGAGTTGGCATGATGATGATGAGAACCACGGAGACTTTTTTTATGTGGTTTTATTGTTTTATGTGTGGCTGTTTTATGTGCGGCTATGGCATTACAATTTCCCTGCAGGGATCAATAAAGTTTCTATCTATCTGTCTATCTTTATTACACGTTTATTCTGCATTTCTCAGTCGAGTCTACATCACTTCAATGAACCCTTGACAATTTTGCACAATGCACCTTTAAAAGAATCTAGTTTGAGCCATGTTCTCTCCACCTTTTCTAACTGAATGGAAAAGATCACACTTCTTCTACCTGAGTAGCAGTTTGTAGTACTCTTTCCACCACTGGTTGTTCCTGTGCTCTAGAACAGCTTAGCTAGCATTTATGATTTTGCATCACTTTCATACAGCTAGAAATCAGAGTGAGAGCCCTTGACTTTGTGATGTGACTGGGAGTTATTGTTTGACACTGCTCCATAAACAATGAATGGGGAGCTGACTTTGAGGGGCCACAAGATGCTGAGTTGTCACACCAAAATGAGGCTCATATTCTAGCACGGCTGACAGGTATGAATCAGCACTGAACCTCATTAGTGTGCAAAAACTCATGGGTCGACAAAATCAATACCTCATTCATTGTCTATGAGGAGTGCCAGATTTTACATCCGAGTGTCATCACAAATTCAAGCGTTAGTTCTCAAATGTATGGCTTTAAGAAAGACCGGTGCATGCTCACAAGTATGGACTGGACTGTCCAGGGACTCAGGAATGAGATGAATTCTTTAAATGGGTGGCATTCCCCTTTAACAGCCACCAGCCAACACTTAACCAGATTTTGACTGGTGACTTGTGGCAATTTCAAGCCCTGGCTGTGAGAAAACTGAGGCTATTCATGAGCTGAACTGGTTGATCAAACGAAGGAATGCATGCAGGAAGAAATGTAGGTAAACGGGAGGTGGGAGAGTGAACTGAAGGAAGATGCAGCCTTGAAACTATCATGACTTTTTGTTTGTTTAATCAAACGTAACAACACAGTTTGTCAAAGACCTCCCTGCTGACTCAACGTGTGATCCCACCGCCTTGTATTCATTTCCATCATATCTCAGGACTTTTCATATTTTGGCGGGAGGGTGGGAAAGTACTCAAACGTGCGAACAGCAATGTTTTTTTTTCTTTATCTTGAAAGACGCCGCAAACACTGCGGCAAGAATGTAAACTAAATGGCAAAAGACACCACGTTCAATACAACTGATATATTCGCCAACAATAATTTTACATGCTTAGTTAGCTAAATTTCAGCAAAGACTGGCTGAAATGTAATATTCGCTACTATCGAAGTGGCTGGTTGAATGAATTTGACAACCGAAACAAATTTACTGCGACTGTTTCAAACGACAAAGAGTAAGTAAACTTAGTCAAAGCAGCTGAAACTTTGACTGACGAGACTTCAAACACAGCGGTGATAAAATTAGCGACTGACCTTAAATTACTGGATCATTTCCACGGGCGTACCGAGACGAGGGCGAGGATTTCTGCTCACACTAAACCTAAACGCCACGGCACACGCTACAGTACTGCTGTCTGTACTGTGAGCTGTGATTCAGCTACAGTTAACACACACATACACATACACATACACACACACACCCCTTGTCCTGTTCTGAGGTCTACCACCGGTCTGTCAGACACGCACACGCACACAACCGCGTGCTCACACAAAACTTGCGTGAACTTTGCAGCGGCAGGTTCACTTAGATTTCCTGTTATGCCAATTTTCAAAATAAAAGTCCTGACACTACTTGAGTTTCATCAGGGACGTCGCAACGAGAGCAATGCCGCCACCTACTGTAGTTTTTGCTACTACATTAAATACACATTCATACATACTTATTACATATATAGATGCAAAAATATAATTTTTCAAAAATGTAACTAATAACTCCGCCATTTCTTTACTTATCTCACTTATTCTATTTCTTACCTAATTTTATTACACTTAGTCTCTTAGTCCCTATGGTATTCCGTTTTTTTTCTCTGCACAAGGCTGAAATTACCGTTGTCACTGATAATGCACATAACACAATGTAAATTTGTTAACAACTAGCATGCAACTCTTAATTATCTTGCTTATTTTATTTTTTCCTCTGCACATAGCCTATTTTACCTTTATTGCACTGATACTCAATTACTCCTCCCTGCATGTAGTTTTAAACTTTCTCTTCATTAGATTTGATCTATATACTGCTTATAACTGTTGGAGCTGTTGTTGCAGACCTCATTTCACTGCTGTTGTATATGTACAATTACACAAATGACAAATACATTTCTTGAATCTTGAATCTCATGTCATAAATAATGAGAAAGCTGACCTGGCTTGTACTAATCTAGGCTATATCAGATTTTTTTTTGAATGTTTATTGTTCCAGCTTGTGTTAGACTAAACTAAAACTTGTATTTTTTGGTTGATCTGTAATGTGTATTTACTATGTCACCTTGCAGGTATGAGTACCAGCACACACTGTACAGTATGAGTTAACATGAACTCTATGACCGTGCTGGTTCATGCAGTCTGTCTGGTTTACTGCCTGCAGTAATTAACCTTACCGATAGGGGGAAGTGCTGGATAAGTAGTGATAATATAGTTTATGTAGAGGTATGTATGTGTGTGTGTGTGTGGGTGGGTGCGAGTGTGTGTGCGTGTATGTGTGAGAGAGAGTGTGTATGTATGTGTTGTGCTAGGCTTGTTGCACTGGGCAAACACAATCACAGGAAAGTCTTTGAAGGTCGATATTCTGTATTATTCTATGACATCTTATCCAGTTCCAGCTAAATCGCCCTGAAAACCCCACCCATCTGCCACTCCAGGAGGGCAAAACAAATGCTGTGTAATACTGGAAAAGTTATTTTTCCCAAGACTGGTGACCAGATGTACCTTTGCATAAGAACCTGCTCTTACTGTACTGCCTTGTTTCAATTCTAAACAGTGTGGAAAAGTATACAAATTTCCCTTTAAATGTATATACACTTGCTTGAGCTCTGTTTAGATGCAGATGGGGCTTCAGCTTTGCAATTCAGCTCAGCAAATATAATTAAAGTTATATTGTTCCACTGTTTGAGTTCAGGTTTTCCAAAAGAAACACTTAAACTCTACAGTGAGAAATACCAAACTGCAGTGGATTTTTTGACAGATACACACATGCACACAGCAATGACCCTGAAACACACTCAAACACACATTAAAACACACACACACACACACACACACACACACACACACAGATAATCTGAAAATTGTGAATCTAGTTGCAGATTAGGATGTGGGGATTATGAAACCGAATGTAGTTGGATGCAGATTAAGGTAGAACAGAGACAGAGTGCAACAAGGCAGATTTGTGTTGGCATGAATTTGAATCCTCCCACCACCCTTGTTACACCCACCCACCCACCACCTTCCAAGATTTTATTTGTTCCCTTCTAACTTTTTCATGTCAAAGACCCTAATATGATTCACCCATCGTGGCTCATGGACTTCCATTTGATTTTAACCTTGACCTGTTTTTGTTATTTTTGATTTAGTACTGTAATATAAAACTGTGTACTGATATAGTGAAGACACTAGAGTAAATAAACCTGCCTCTTGTTCTTCTGTTGGTTACCTTTGTGTATTTGTTGCAGTGCTTTGAAGATCTATTCATTTCACAATCTAGGCTATTGTGTCTCTTCCCAGCCTTTATTAACCAAGAGCAAATGTTATTTTCACCCCTGCTCTCCACAGCAGCCTCTAGGCCTGGGGCCAGACTGTCACCACAAAAAAGAATTGCCTCTTAATTTGCTTTATTCACACACCTGCTATGTTGGCTGACTGTGACAGAGTGGGTCAGCTGAAGCAGGGATCGGTAGATAAAGTGCTGGGTAAGGTAAATCACCCCACCCCCCACACACAAACACTTTTTTTTTTTTTTTTTTTTTTTTTAAACAATTCTGTGTAGCATGCCACATTAATGTACCACAGCTCCTGGCCTGTCTGGCACAGAGGAGACAGAGTCAGATTACTGGAACAGGTGCTGCACCACCCCCCACTCACAGACAGAGAGAGAAAGAGAAAGAGAGAGTGAGAGAGAGAGAGAAAACAGACAGAGAGGTTAAACACTGATTCAGCAGTCGGACTATGGACAAAGGGAGAATACTGTGGCGTGTGTGCATACGTGCACCACCAAATGGATGAGACATCACAGTGTCTCTCTTTAGCCGCGTGGTCCTGGTGGCCAGCCGTGATCGTATAGTGGTTAGTACTCTGCGTTGTGGCCGCAGCAACCCCGGTTCGAATCCGGGTCACGGCAGCCCATTTTGACAGAGAGACCCACAGTGGCAAAGACAGAGAACAAGAGAAAGAGGCAGAGTGAGGTCATTACTGTTTGAGAAAGTAGATGTTTGTGCTGCAAAACAAAACTGTTGCTCCTTTCCTTATCACCACTCTCCACCTCCTCTACCAAAATGAGTTGATGAAAATATCTATTTAAATCCAATTTGTCTTCAGTTTCTCTTTTTTTAAATAATGTAATATAATAGAAACAGGAACAAGTTTGGACTCGCAGTGAAATGAACCAATGTGGACAGATGTCACACTAGATCATCACTTACAATATAAAATTCATTTAAGTACAAGCTCACATACAATAAATATGTATCATCAGATATAGTTTAATTTGTTCAGATACAATTTGTCAGCACCTGTGAAAAAATCAAATCTTGACAGTATTTTTATTATTATAATTGTTGTTATTTTTCAGTGCGTTATTTCTGCAGCTTGCAGCACCACCTCAAATGGCCAGCCGTGATCGTATAGTGGTTAGTACTCTGCGTTGTGGCCGCAGCAACCCCGGTTCGAATCCGGGTCACGGCAGCCCATTTTGACAGAAAGACCCACAGTGGCAAAGAAAACAAGAGAAAGAGCCAGAGTGAGGTCATTACTGTTTGAGAAAGTAGATGTTCTCCAAAGTTCAGATACAATGAATATATATCATCAGCTATAGATTAATTTGTTCAGCACCTTTAAAATAACCAAATCTTGACAGTTAATTATTATTATTGTTGTTGTTATTTTTCAGTGTGTTGTTATTTCTGTAGCTTGCAGCTTTGCTCCACCAGCTTGGCTGGCCAGCCGTGATCGTATAGTGGTTAGTACTCTGCGTTGTGGCCGCAGCAACCCCGGTTCGAATCCGGGTCACGGCATTTTTGAGACACAAAATCCACAGAGAGATATAAGTGAAGGGGTGCAGCAATTCAGACTGTTTGAGGCAGTGGATGGATGTGTTAGAAACAAATGCTACCACTGCTCTTTTTCCTTCCATCCTTTCCTGCCATAGCCTGTCTTGACACTGACAGATAGGAAAGACAGAAGCAAAACTGAGATGGCTGCTTTACTTCGGTTGTACATCAGTCAGTGAAGGCCTCATGCCAACCTAGGTACAGTGAACGAGGCTTTTTATTCAGCATATGAGTTGTACGCAACTGTCAGAAAAGAGAATCTTGCGGTTTTGTGCTTTTATCAATAAAAGACATTTTAAAGTTTGTTTTTTCTCTTGTAATACAGTCAGCATGGTATTTGATGGGACCATGGTGGGCATATAGTTATACAAGCACCAATTACTTCCCAGAGAAACTATACATTAAACTCTCCTTTGGCCTTTGTATTAAGCCATTTGTCTTGCCTCCTCCACGACTAGGACAGCAGGAAACAATTGTTTATTGTTGTTTTTATTTGATATGGACATCACAAATACATTGACACTGTCGAAGTGGACAGACCAGATGCTTTGCTTGGGTGATTATAGCACACGTGCTAATTTTCAACACCAGTCCATAGTCCATCTAAAACACACAGAGCATATGATCAACAATAATAAAAACAGAATTCATGTTCGCAACAGTGATATTAGTAACAATAATAAACTAAGTCTAATATTTATACGTGTGAACATTGTTGTTTTGCTTTTAACCATGCTTTTAGTCCTCTGATAAAAGCATTTGTATCAGTCTCCAGTTTCAGGTGAGTGGGTAGAGTGTTCCATAGGTTAACGCCTTTTACTGAGAAGGCAGACTGTCCAAATGATGTTGTACACCTAGGAACAATGCAGTCACCATTATAGGAGGCCCATGTATTTATTTGGCTTGAGCTCTGACGTCTTTTTATCAGTGCAGAAAACAGGGGTGATACATAGTTATAAAGACATTTAAAAACCAATCTGATATTGATGTAAATTATGAAGTTTTCAAATGCAAGAAGGTTGTGTTTTCTCAGGATGCCACAGTGGTGCCATCTCATTGGTTTTTGATCCATAATTTTTATTGCTTGCTTATATATTGCTACTACGGGTTTCAAAATGACTTGAGAAGCTTGTGACCATGACGTGATACAGTATGACAAATGAGAGAGAATCATAGCATGCATGTAAAGTTGAGCTGCTTTGCATGACAGGTCTCTTCGGATAAAACGAAAACAGCTGAGGTTTGGTTTAACCTTCTTGCAGATGTACTGTACTTGTTTATCAAATTTTAAGTTCTTATCTAATATAATCCCCAAGTATTTAACCTCATTCACCTCAGTAAGTATTTCATTTCTAATCTTCACCTCAAACAGATCGTTCACAGGCTTATTGCGGATAGAAATACACATAGAAACAGTTTTCTTGACGTTCAGGGTTAAATGAGACAACTCAAGCCAGTTAGTGACTTTCTCAAGTGCTTGCGTCAGGTGGTCAGCTGCTTTGCTAGCTGTTTTAGCAGATGCATAGATGACAGTATCATCAGCATACATCTGGCAGTTGATACCTGGACAGCTTAGCGGCAGGTCATTAATGTACATAGTGAACAACAGTGGTCCAAGTATGGACCCCTGTGGTACTCCCATGTTGTTGGTGAGAAGTTGGGATTTCTCCCCATTTACCTTGACACATTGTTGTCTTTCCTCCAGATATGATTTAAACCACTGAATTGTATCTATAGACATTTTGAAACGTTTTAGCTTGGCCAGGAGGATACTGTGGTCGACAGTGTCAAAAGCCTTTTTAAGGTCCAGGAACACTGTCCCCACGACATGTCCCCTGACCAACAGACCCTTGATCCTCTCAATAAGATAGCAATTAGCTATTTCTGTGGAATATTTAGGCCTAAATCCAAATTGCTGTGTATGGAGCAGTTGGCCGGTCTCCAAATGTTCCATCAGTTGTGTGGCAACAATCTTTTCCAGGACTTTTGAGACTATAGGGAGAATGGCAATAGGCCTATAATTACTCGCCATGTCCTTGTCTCCCGACTTGTAAATCGGGGTAGTGATTGCTGTTTTCCAGCTTTCTGGGAATGTACTTGTTCTTATTGAGAGGTTCACTAAGTAAGTGATAGGCAGCAACAAATATTTCTGGTATTTCTTAATTATACCAGCGTTTAAATTATCAATATCCTTTGACATTGAGTTGTTCATGTTTGCAATAACCTTTTTAACTATATCACTAGATACTTCTTTGATGCGAAAACCATCTAAGGAGGCATTATCACAGTCTTCAGGGGATATCTCGGGGTCAGTTGATTTGAAATGACTTGCCAGTTCATGTACAGACTCAATAAAAAAAAAGGTTAAAGACATTTGCCATTGACTCATTACTGTCAATTAGGTTATTGTCTACTTTAAGACTGGTTATTTTAGGGTGTTTTTGTTTGCTTGAGTCTGTTAATCTATGGATCTGCTGCCACAGTTTAGAACTGCTGCCATTAGCCTCTTCAATTAGTTTGAGGAAGTAGTTACTCTTGGCCTTCCGTAGCTCAGACACCACTTTGTTCCTCAGACTGGTGAAGGTAAGGTGGTCAGTATTGTTTTTCGTCACTAAAGACCTTTTGAGGGCAAGATCTCTCTTTTTGATGAGTTGGTGAATATCATTATTAAACCATGGCAGGGATGATTTTTTCGGTCTGCTTTTCCATGTTTTTATATGTTTACTTATTAAATTACCTAAAGCATCAACATCAGATTCTGCATCATGAAGGAGAGAAGAAGTGAGCTTTAGGACACACCTGAAGGTTGGTCTTTGTATGTGCTTTCTCTCATTTTCTCTCAATGACCCTCTCTCTGCATATCTACATGTGTGTAGGTATTCCAATAAATTTTTAATATTTATACGTCAGTTAAATATATGTGAAAACTGAACAGAATACAACAGTACAGAAACATACAGAATAGAATAGAATAGAATAGAATAGAATATACATGCACGTTGCGCATATACACTTGGTGCTTCTCTGTAACTGTACACCAAAACACGTGGCCAGCCGTGATCGTATAGTGGTTAGTACTCTGCGTTGTGGCCGCAGCAACCCCGGTTCGAATCCGGGACACGGCAGTCACTTTTGAGAGAGAGACAATAAGCAAAATGAGATTGAGAGTTGCGCTTTAGGGGAGGTTGCTCTCCCAGATGCTGCTTCTCCCTGCCTTGTTACCATCCACTGCTGACAGTGAGTTTTAAAGTTTTTCTTTGTTTGGTAGTGCAGGTTTTCAATTTGCCTCTGAAATTAAAAGCAGAGCTGAAATGCTACAAGAATCCTTGTGGCCACTTCCAGGGGGCAATATAAAGCACTAAAACTAGCCCAGACAGTGGTTAAGAAGATACACAACAGCTTAGATTAATGAAATCTGGAGGCATCAAAGAGAAACAATCCTCTGATTATTCCACCAGTCAACAGCACATATCCCCAATCCCGGTGAAATTCTTGAAATTTAAATTGCCTCAATTCTACAACCATCAGTTTCATGTATGTCTTATATTTATGTCTCCACCATAAATATTACGCCATATGTCATAGTTATAGTCCAGTTTCTCGTAAATATCTGGAATTGAATGTAGTGATAATTTTATAGAATTTATCCTCATTGAGTGTCACTCTTTGTTTTTGTCTGACAGCAGTCAAGGGCCCTCGGCTGGGCTCTCTCTCTCTCTCTCTATAGGCTGGGCATGAACTGATACATTGAGTGTTCCGTGTTCCATTCCAATGATACAATGTATCAGTTCATGTGTGCTCAGTGTTCCATTCCAGTGATACAATGTATCAGTTCATGTGTGCTCAGTGTTCCATTCTAATGATACAATGTATCAGTTCAACAGTGAGAGCCCAGCCTAGACTACTGACTGCTGTGACTCAGAGGAAAAGTGCATTCAGAGTCTCATCCCTCTTGAACTTGTCCATAGATTTCCACACACATCATGCTGCGTTCACTAGATCTCGGGGTGGCCTGTTTTTTAAGAGTAACAGCTGCCACCTCTTTCCATCCCCTAGTTCCGCCACTGAATTACTGTATCCTACAATACTATAGCCTCCAATTACTGTGTAGCCTACATGGTATTACTATGATTACCGTTCCACTGTAGCACGCAACTGGGCAGCCAGCCGTGATCGTATAGTGGTTAGTACTCTGCGTTGTGGCCGCAGCAACCCCGGTTCGAATCCGGGTCACGGCAGCCCTTTTTGACATGGCACGCACACATAGACACACACACACACACACAGAGAGAGAGAGAGAGAGAGAGGGAGAGGGAGAGAGAGAGAGAGAGAGAGGTGAGGCCTGTATGAGAAAGAACAAGCTTGTGAGCCAAGACGCCGCAGCTCTTTCTTCCACCACCACACAATACATCTTGTCCTGTCAAAAGAACATCATAGACGTCTCTCTTAAACAATGATTAAAACCATGACAAAGTTTTTAACTCACTCCGGCCACAGTACCCATGGAAAATGCCCACCATTCGATAGCCAAAATGAGACAATTTGGAAGGATAGCCGTCTCAGCCTGCAAACCATATAGCATTCAGGTCGGAATTATCAGCGGCATTCAAATAATTAGACCGTGACAGTTTTGTTTATTATCAATATACTGTCACTGCAATCACCTTGCCACCAGTAAAAATCGCGTTGCTTTCACACTTGTCGAGTGGGCAGCCGTGATCGTATAGTGGTTAGTACTCTGCGTTGTGGCCGCAGCAACCCCGGTTCGAATCCGGGTCACGGCAATTTTGACAGACTAACCAGAGTCAGAGCGCTAAGTCCTTTATCTAACGGTGGTGATTTCTAGCACGTCGGTGCTGCTTCTTCCCCTTCCCTCACGAACACCTCCTCTCCCCAGAGATCATCAGCAAAGGGACTAGCACCAGCCTCCAGAGGAACTAGAGGCACTTTCTGTAAATTATAAAAACAAATTTGGAAGTTGTCAGGTTATCCGTGTGTGTCTGTGCCCAAAGTGACAATAGCTGCATGTGGCTGTCAGCTGATTTGACTCTATCTTATAGACTACGCGTGGAAATGAAAGTTATCGACAACTTTCACGTTGCATAGGCCTCCTGCTATAAGTTTATATTTGTCAGAAGCCTATAATAGCTCGGTGTTATATATTCTAGATTTGCATTTCTCCGTATGCGGTGCACCGGCTCCGGTGGTAAGCCGTGATCGTATAGTGGTTAGTACTCTGCGTTGTGGCCGCAGCAACCCCGGTTCGAATCCGGGTCACGGCAATTTTGACAGAGCAGCCAATATACAGAATAAAGGGAGAGAGATCCCTGTTTGAGAAGCTGGATGTCAAAAGGTAACTGGGGGAGACCCGAGTAATTGCATGGGCTACTGTAACTACGTGATCCTCTATCAGAGTTAGGCCTAATATAAAGTTAAATATCCCTAGGTCTGTCCTCGAACTTACATAATTATGTAGGTGTGTGCCTATCCTAAAAGAAACCTTTCATTTTTTTCAAATGTTTTTGTTTTTGTTTGTTTTGTTTATTTCGAATATGCAAATAATACAAGGCTTCCTGATTGCTACTAAACAAATTCTTTGTACACCATAATATAGAAATGAAAATTGAGGAAGCAAAATACTAACAAAAGAAAATACAGAAAACAAATGACATATTCGAAAAGGAGTGAGAAGAAGCATAGCTTATTAACTCTCACCCCTTTGTCTAAATAAAAAAAAAAAAAAAAAAAAAATATATATATATATATATACACACACACACACACACACACATACATACACACACACACACATATACATATATATATACATATATATACATATACACATATACACACACACACACATACATACCCACATACATACATACCTACATATATACACACACATTTACATGTTAAGTGAACTTGAGCTGTATGTTTGACTGATGTCACACTAAATCAACACCGTCCAGCAGCATTTTAAGTTACATAATGGCTGTCTGAATGACATGCACTGATATGCGTAAGTTAACAGTACAAATTGATGGATTTTGATGAGTGCTGGAGGTGGCGTGTTGATTGAACAGAGTGTTAGGTATCTAGCTGGGACAAGAGACTTTATTTTCTGGACTGTCAAACTACACACCTCACGCCACATGAAGTCGGAAAATCATCCTAAATGCACTGCAATGACTTGAGTTGAACGCTAGAGGTCCTCCTTGAGGCTGCACAGGAGGCTTCAGGTCCCGTCTCTCCACTACAGAGGTTCCCTTGTCTTGGCGTGTCATTTCCACAAATAGAGGCTCTGAAAGTGTATTCTGATATTGTTATGAATAATACAAAATAATACATGTATTTAAAAAGGATGCAGCTATAATAGGCAAACAGTGCAGGATACAATTCATAATTCAGCTCGCTCAAGCAAATGAAGTGGATTCTCACATATTTAAAAACCCTTTTGCATGTCCAGATTGCCATTTCAAACATGTTTAGAAATAACTGATACTGAAAGCTGTAGCGTGTATTCAGCCAGTCATACCCAGCCAGTCAGTCAGTCTGTCAACCCTGCGGTTTTATATACATTAGGCTGAATCAATACACTATGCATGAACAATGCTGTGAAACAAATTGGACTCTCAAGTAACTGGGACAGAGAATGTTGAATTATTTTGTAAAAATTACTCCAATTAAAAGTGACTAATTGCGGCATTTTTATTATTATTACTAGCTTATTAATTAACAACTTCTTGTAAAACACAGTATATAACCAAGAAGAGTAGATCGGATACTACTAGGGTACTGCCACTACTTCTGTTAATAATAATAAGTAATTTATATATATACACAGTCATTCATTCATAAGTAAGGTTACTTCTCTGCTATTTGCTTAGCGCCTGCCGCAGGGCTTTCCTCTGAGGGAGCAGTTTACTTTGACCGCTGTGTGTGTGTGTGTGTGTGTGTGTGTGTGTGTGTGTGTGTGTGTGTGTGTGTGTGTGTGTGTGTGTGTGTGTGTGTGTGTGTCGCTCCCAGCAGCAGCCATATTGGAATGCTGGATGTGGGGAAGGGAAGCAGGAACAGGAGACACAGGGAGAGAGAGCGAGAGAGAGAGAGCGAGAGAGAGAGAGAGCGAGAGAGAGAGAGAGAGAGAGAGAGAGAGAGAGAGAGAGAGAGACGAAAAAATACTCTCTTACTCCCTGTTCTACAACTGAAATAACGGATTATTAACCGACTATTAACGGGTTATCCCGCCGGTAAAGTGAAAAGAAACCTCCGGGACGCCGCTGGGACAAGTCAGTGTGAGTGATATTGTATTTTTGGTGTTATTTTAACAGCTAAAACAAATTAGGGGATGCGGTTGGGTTAACGTTGGCTTGGCGTTACTCGCTTCCTCCCCGAAATATTTAAAACTGCTTATTGAATTCATTTTATCTGAAAAATACCACACTTATGTTAGTTGTCTTAGCTTCGCAACGCCACGGCCACAGTCTAGTTTTCACTTTAGCAACTTAAAATAATTGTGAAGAAGAAAGTGACCCAGTGCCACTTACTTACTCGTCGCCACAGCAGAGTCACATGGATTGAATGTAGTGTGGACTAACATTAACTCTAACCTACGGTAAATTAGTGGACCGGATTAGCCTACATTTCTCCTGTCACTGGCTGCATTTTTAAATCTCTGTCCCAAAGTATTTGTTTGTTTTGCTCCCTGTGTCATGGGTTTGGGACTATTTTGTTTTTTTGTTCCCTTTGTGTGTCTAGCCCTGGCCTCGAAAGCTAGCTCACTGCTTAACTTTTATTTTTATATAACCCCACAACAAGGTTAATGGAGTAAGTTGGTAGTACAACAGATGTGGTTTATTCTCAGTTGATTTGTATGGGATTGTGACGACTCCCATGCACCTACCTCTGCAGGACCCAGCTATTACGTAGGTAGGGGGCTCACAAGTACATAATCCAAGTACTGTGTATTGTATTTTCATAGAGTTGTAAATTCACATATTGAATCATTTTAATTATCAAGGATAGGCCTAAGCCTGGCCATGGAGTTGTGATAGTACTAATTACTTGAAGATGTTCCTGCAAGTAATTTTAATTTACTTGCATGCCTTCTTTGATGATTTTGAAATCCAGATGAAGTCACTCGACCCTCAAATTTGGTTCTGGGTTTTTCTTCGCCAGGCGTCTAATTGCAGAAAATGAGCTTAAGTTGCTTGACAAAGACTATTCCAAAACTATGATGATGTTTGGTTGCTGGCTAGTCTTCTTCTCTCCAAGTGAACCAGCTCCTCCAGTCTACATCTGTCTTCTGGCTCTTAATGCTTCAAACTACTAAAAGCCCTGATTTTGTATTTTTGCCTGTCAGATTTTGCTGAGAAACAGAAAAACAACCCACGTCCCTCACTAATTTTTTCTTTACAACCCCAAACAGCCCGTTTCTATCATACTTCATAACAGGTGCTTGAGATGATGTGCCCTATGACCTAGGCCTCGAATGGAACCCAGAAGTTTACAAATACTGAATTTCTTTTGTATAAAACAGATGTTAAAAGTCCATGTCCAAGTCCAGCATTTGCCCAACTGCACAAATGCTGTGGTGTGAAGCTGGCAATATAGTAGCAATGGAATTGAATTTTTGCGTTCTTGCACAGACATAATGGTGAGATTGTGACTAAAAACAAAGTAACTCATCTGCTGTTATCACTGCAATGCATGTGGATTTGTCAAACTAGTCGCAATGTTCACAGTGTTTTGCTGACTGCCTGCAATACACTAAATTATACAATTGTTCAACAGCTCCTCTTTTACACAGCCTGCTCAAGGCGGCAATGTTGCACCATTATTCCACCTCGCCATTCTGTATAAAACATATGAACATAGAACGGGGGAGGGGAATTGTTGTTCAGCGTTAAAACGATAATGGAGGTAGTTACAGAGATGAGTTGATGTTTGTGTTGATTGGTGTGATGTTTTCATGATATGTTTCGTGTGTGACCCACCACCAGGGCATTTAAAAAGAATGGTGTGTTAACAGCCAACATTAACCTCTGCTTCGGCGTCCCCATGGCTTGTGTGTTGATTCACCCATGTTTGATCCTGCTCAACACACAGTTCACCCTCCATTTTTTAGAAAACAGTGTCGCTGCCTGGCGTGTGCATTATACGTCACACTACATGCCAACATTGTTGTGTTACAAGCCACACTTCTGCTCATGGCTCTGCTTCTGGAACGCCGGCATTCTGTCTAAAATCACGCACTGTTGGCTTTTGTTCAGTGTAAAAAAAACAAAGCATATTGAAAGGTCTTCATTATGGCAGTATTGCAGGATCTTTGTTTAAAACAAGCTAATGTCACATGATTTTTTTTTTTTTTTTTTTTTTTTGCATTTTTATGTGTCTTTTTGGCCATTTATTATGAGAGGAGATGCGTATTTATATGATCATGCAAGCAGAGACTATAAAGACACAGAGCTGATAGCAAACTCCTGAGCATCTGCGATCTCAAGTTGTGCTAGGATAGGAAAGGTTCGCTATGCAAAACTGAGGGTTGCTTGAGGTATGCACTGTTTAGACTCAAATCACAAAAATGTAATATAACCACATAATTTATCAGTAAATTCTGATGATGATGACAACCATAGACTCAACCTTCAAAGTCTGTGCGAGTCCATTTCAATGCCATTTTATACCGACAATATTTACATGCACAAAAAACAGATTATTTTGAGTAACCAGGTCAAGGTAGAGAATATGATTACCCAAAACACCAGTTTACATGCACTAGAAAGCATTGCAATTCAGAACACTAAACTTTAAGCTTTAGCTTATTGGCTGTAGTGGTCTGATCTATCAATATTTCCTTGGGTGTGGAAAGTTTTTTTTTTTTTTAAGGTCATGGTTTGGTGGTGCAGACTTCTGTCTCACAGTCATGGTTTGGTATGTTTTGATGCAGCAGACATTTTTCCATTCTATGACTGCCCAATTAGACTGAGGTATTATCAGCTCATGTACTTAAAAACCCATCATCTGAATAACAGCAAAAGGTGATCTGATGGAGTTATTCTAGAGAGAAGAAAGTCCATAGCCCCCTTTATACAACCTGTTCAAGGTGTGAATGTAGCGCTATTGTTTCTTCTTGCCGCCTTGCTGGGACAAAGGTGTGATATTTGATAATGTCTTATGTGTGCGACCTGCCACTGGGGGATTTAAAAAGCAGCTAGCAGCAGTTAGCAGCTACTTTACTTGAGTTTGAAGAGTGGTATAAATGTGCGTGTCTAGCAAAAGCACCTCAACACTCAGTCAGCCATTGCTTCGGAAGCAGTGTCGCTGCCTGACGTGTAAGTTACATGTCACACTATGTGCTGACGCTGTTGTGTTACACGTCACGCCTCTGCTTCCTGATCTCTGGCATGCTGTCTAAAATCACACAGCATTCAGCCAGCTTTGTTTGGTTGAGTGTAACAAAAACAAAGGCGGTGTAATGACAGGTCCTCATTATGGCAGTGTCACAGGATCTCTGTGTTAAAAGGGCTCATGTCAGGCTGTCCTGCAGACATCAGTAGCTTGATCCCTCTGGCTTTCAAGTAAGCAGTTTTCTGTAATGTTCCTGCTTATAAATTGCTTATTTGTGACACTAATCAAAACACTGTGAGCTGTCGAAACAAGTCTTGTAACACAATCGTTAGTTCAAGTTCAAATGAAAACATGCTTTCAAGGGGCTTTCTGCAGACTGAGTTTTTTTTGTAATTAGGAAGACAGAAAACAAGGCTATAGTTCTGCTAATTAGTTTATCCGCTTAATGAACTTGAATGAACTTAGTTTCACTCTGGCTGCATTCATTCAGTTCGCATACCATGACCAAGTTACACTTCTTGCAGAATCATTATTTTCATTGGCATAGGATAGTATATTTGTACGGGCAAAGATCACTTTACATGGCTGCTTAATTAATTTATTAAAATGGTAGCATACAGCCTGCAAGTTAGATATGACGCTAGAATAATTCAAAGCCCTAGCTATTCATGTGTGTCCTGAAAAAATATGAGTTTAATCAAATTTCTCTGAACTGCCAGTGCCTTCAGTGGAGAAAGCAAAGCTGTTCCCATTATTTTTGGCAATTTCTGACATATAGCATGAATCAGATTGTGAATGTTTCCCCATTTCCCTATTACCAAATATTATCAGTCTTTGGCAGTGAGGAGGTTTTCTGATGTGGATGTCCTTCTGTAGCCTTTGATGTCAGAATGTGTGAGATAGAGTAGACTCAGGTAGGCTGACAGGCACAGAGAGAACAATATGCGAAAAATAAGCTATACTATGCTGCCTGTGGTTGCTCTACAGTAGGCTAATACAGGCGTGGTAGTGGTGTGTGTGTGTGTGTGTGTGTAAATTGCAGAGCAGTCCAGGAGGCCTGTATTTATAGTAACACTTGACTACACTCCGAGATCTTACAGCAGTAGGACACTACACTGCAGGAACTCCATTATGTTCTTCTCTGCTCTATTTTATTCTCTCTTTTTTTCAGCATTCAGCAGAGTTGCGCCCTGTTTCTTTGTGATTTTTCTGCTGTTGCATTCTATACTGCTATATGCTATTTATTCTTCTTGTCTGTTCTATTTTATTCTATTCTATCCTGGGCAAAAGCAGAAACTCTGGGAGAAAGACAGTGTTACAAAGCCAGCAGTCTAGTGTCAGTAGATTGCAGTCTGCAGTGTGACTCATAATGACTCTAATCACTGATGATACCTATCAGTACAGATACACACTGTGTATGTGTCTGTGTGTGTGGGTGGAGGTATGTGTGGGTTTTGAATGAGTGTGTGTGTACTTAATATGTGTGTCATGGGGATTTCATGCTTCCAAGTAAAGTGATTTGTTTGGGAGGAAAAGAACCTCTCCTACTTTTTTCCTATGCAACTTGACCAATTAAAAAAAAAATGTGTACGCCTTTTTTTCTGGAAAACAGCAGTGGTAGTGTCTTCAGTGATGGGCCACTTCATACCTGCTGGTTAAGTTGATGCACTGACAGCCTGTCCATTCAGCTGTGTGGGGAGAAGGGTCATCCTGTTATTGAATAATGGTGTTTTCTTCACTTGACTGAAATAAATTTATAGTCAAACAACTTACAAATTCACCTCATGCATCAAGAAGAAAACATTTATAGTTGAACTAACTACTGTGTGTGTGTGTGTGTGTGTGTGTGTGTGTGTGTGTGTGTGTGTGTGTGTGTGCGTGTGTGTGTGTGTGTGTGTGTGTGTGTGCAGGACTGTATGTTTCCTAATTGGGTGCTTCTGTGGTCCTGAATACATATGTGTGTCTGCTCTATAAATTCTGCTTCTATTGAAGTTATCCCCCTCATCCTCCTGCATGTGGTTTCAGCTGCGAAGGAAAGGGATATATATGCGGATGGTGTGTGTGTGTGTGTGTGTGTGTGTGTGTGTGTGTGTGTGTGTGTGTGTGTGCATGTATGTTTGTGTGTGTCTGCAGGCAGGAAGGCTGAATGAAGGTCCATTCCTTGTGCTTCTGGATTGGTTGCATTCAGGAAGCAACCCCCACAATCGTCCACACACACACACACACACACACACACACGCACAGCACTTACTGTACATCCTAAAACATGCTGTGTCCCTCAGGAGCTGAAAGGAAAACGCCTTCTTCCTCTCAACACCAGCAATACACTCAGATGTGTATGTGTGTTGCTGTGCTGAGATAATGACTATGTTTACCCAACAAAACTCAGGTTGTGTCAGTTGAAAATATCTGTTGCACTACTTAGCTGTGCGGTTTTGTGTGTGTATTTGCTGCTGTGAATGGCCAAAGACAATAAGACAATGCCGGTGCATGGTCGACATCTGTCACCTGCACCGGTGTGTGTGTGCATGCATGTGGTGGTGTGTATTGGCTGCTACAGCTGTGAAATGACACAAAAATGGATATTCTCTTGGACCATTCGCCCAATAGTTCCAGCACCCCTGCTGATGTTCTCGTCAAAAGGGAGAAACGTCCGTCCTCCCATGGCCAGTTTATGTGAGACTGCTTTGATCTCTTCCTGTGTGGAAATGCTCTTTTTGATTTCTTTCCCTGTAAGGAGGTCAGGGTCAGAGCTCAGCACCGCCACTGGAACTGGTAAGGATTCATAGTCCTTTTTCACTGAGGCTTGTGCCAATCTGTGAACAGTTCTTGGAGTTTTAATGGCAAAAATGCTGGTACTCGGCAGGGGATATCAGGGGATATTGGCCCATTCGTTGAGAAACCCTGCCTCAGAGAATGCCCCCATCCATAATCGTGATATGGCTGTTCATTCAACTCTCAAGCCGATGTAAATGCAGACTGGTTAAGGGCAAGCACTGTCCTAGCACCAGCACTGGCACTATGCCTGTGGCAAAGGGCTATTGGTGTCTTGCTCAGGGACACATCAGCAGAGTGGATGTCTACTGTCATGCGAGCTTGAACCTAGCCATATTCAAGGTTCTCTACTCACTGTTCAGCCTGCTGCCATCCTAACTCTTACAATGAACATGCCTTCTCAGGGTCAGCTCTTAGTTGCACATATCAGCAGTCTTGGTAATGTTGATAAGTTGAAGGTCCTGACATTTGTCAGCCTTGGACAGGCTCCTACTGTCAGTGGCTGCACACTCTTCCAAAAGAGCCAAGCAGCTCGTGAAACTGCTCAGTGTCCTCAGTAATGAATAGCCAGACTGTGAGGTGGAGATATCCTCTGTATCTTTTACACTCCTAAATCACATTGTACCTCATAAGTATTTGAATCCCAAGAAGTGTATAATGTAACTTAGTGTGTGTGTGTGTGTGTGTGTGTGTGTGTTTTGTGTGTGTGTGCTTGGATTCTTTGCCCTGTCTGCCAGTTTGTTTGAGTAGTTTTGCTTTCCACATGCTGTTCAATGCCACATTCATTCTACAGTCACTGGTATCAAAACGCGTACAGTGGGTTTATAGAAGCCAGCATATTTTATTTTTTTCTCTGCCTTCAATGTGTGACACATAAAAAACTGGCTGTTATTCTGAACTGCTTCAGAACATCTGCACTGTTTTGTGTCCCTGTCTTTCTTGGTTTAATACAGTTGTTCAAGTGTGTGTGTGTGTATGTGTATGTGTGTGTGCTGGTAGACAGACCAGTGGGCAGCATAGCGTGCTTACTGCGTGTAAGAACTGAAATTTGCCACAATGGCAGGAAATGACATCATAGTTAATGACTTGTCCGTCCTTTGGGCACGCACATGCATGCGCGCAAACACACACACACATACACGCACACACACACACACACACTGATAGCTACCTATAGTCAGGCAGGTCCCTGGTGCACAGTGTCAGTAAGTGATGAATGAATGTGGAACACAAGGACTCCTTGTAGTTGCCGCTGTGTGTGTGTGTGTGTGCATTCATAAAGGACAGTACATGCTCCTTGACTTAATTAAAATGCCTCAGTAAAACAATCATTATTCTCATTATTTTATGGTTTCTGTGTTTTGGATTATAAATGCTACACTCCTGCTCACCATCTGCATTAAAACATTGATAGCGCAGATTTTTTGTGAATTTCTGCCTTTCGCCTAGCATCCTTCATTCATGTTTGCACAAGAACCTTTTGCTTCTCTGCTCCTGATGCAGTGACAGTATTGTAGCGTAGAAAGTGTAGATATTGTAAATAACTGCACCCCCCTCCCCATGTGTATGCGTGGTAGTGGAGAGGACGGTCAGGGTAATTACATAGCAGTGAGTCAGAGGGGGAGAAAAAGAAAGAAGTAATTGTTAGGCTTTGTCGTGCTGACATACAGAGAGAAAGAGGTGGGAGGAGGAGAGAGCTGGGTGGAGAGAAGACAGGGATATATAGACAGAGAGAGAGAGAGGTCTTGAACTTATTGTGTCTGCAACTTTAAAACCCATGAGAACTTTATGTTCACACCGTGCCAATAACACACCCTACCAAGTACACAGACAATGTTTAATCGCTCAGGAGGACAGAAATCAAGCATTGTTCTTTTAGCTTTTGTCTGTATGGATTTCAGAGATTTTTGTTCAATCAGTAGTCGTTGGCAGTAGGATAAATTATCGTCATATTCGTTTTGTGGGCCTGGATTGGGTTGTGTCTGTCCGTCTTTGTATCTGCACATCAAACATGGTATCTCTGGTGACTAAATTTAACAAATTCTCAGAGACCACAGTTTGAACCTGTAGTTTAAAAACATCATAGATTGATCTGATGGCGATGCTGTAATAAAATGCCTACATTTCAAATTCTGAAACATCATAACTGCTACATTTATTAATCAGAATATGATGAAATGTGTAGGAATGCTGCATTTTTTTAAAAAATCCACTGATTGGTGTAGTATAATTAAAGAACACTATTTTTCTCTCTAAATGCCTATCTCAGACATCACTCGTCTTATGTAGATGAAATTTGGAAGCTGGTACATTTTTGCATTATACTGCTTGGCCTAGTGGAGGAGTTATAATTCAAGGTCAGAACGTCAAACTAATTGCTGCATCATAAGTTTGATTCACACAAAACTTAAATCCATCTGTCTTTACAAACTATTCTAATCAGCTTGAAGTTGGTGATGTGTTATTCTTACAAGTTTGGTTAAAATTTAATCAGATCTGCACTCTGTGATATACAGGTGTAGGGAGGTAAAATCTGTATCTGGTATAAAACCACCGTCTGTGCTTGCATGGCAGCCCACTGATGCCAAGATGTACATCTTCATATTATCAAATGACACAATATATTGTTGTCCTTTTAAGTTTGGTTCCTTCAGCACCATAAACAAATAAACAATGCCTGACTTTCCACTGTTTTTTCCTAAAAATGCTGTTGATTGGTGCATGGTACATGCAGTAATGTGTGTATCATTATAATTCAAAATGGAAAAACCGAG